>NC_044906.1:71889295-72049792 GCF_001633185.2 Quercus lobata | reverse complement strand
TCTCATAATTGGCAAACATTCCTCCAACCATGTATCATTTATAATAAATTAATAATGATAATTAAAAAAAAAAAAAAAATTCTCAAGGAACTTAGGGATCCAGGAAAGAGATTGGGAGAGCAGTACAAAATTAATAAACATTATACAAGAAAACCAAGGCAGTTGCATCACCAATTAAATTTCCCTTGTTGGAGATCTTCAGAAGTTGCTGCAGGGCTAAATTGACCATCTTTTGAGGCACCAGAAAGTTAAAATGATCATGCAATAAGAGAAATGAAATGCCTGAAAATGAATTAAGGATCTATGAGTTCTTGAACACAATGTCCTTTTCCATGAACACATCAAACGTTCCCCTTCACATACACCATAGTCTATAGATATCTGTTACATGCAAACTTTAGTTTCTCCTTCTCTAAGCATTGTTCTCATTCCATTTGTTTTATAACAAGGGTTCCTCTTTTGTATATACAGGACAAAAGGACACTATAACATTTGTTGATTTAAACGGCAAAACAATTTGGCATGTACCTGTTGTATCTGTGTATTAACATTATAATCCCCACTAATCATAAAATCCACAGTTGCATCTGCCCACCAAGGATATAGACAATGCAGACGGCCCCCCTAGATAAGATAACAAGGAAAAGAAACCATTAGATCCAAGTTCACCACTGCAATATCCCATATTTTTTTGGTTATTATGATACAGTAAGACTAATGATTTAAGTGCAGTGGAATGTGAAGGGAATTAACCCGAATTCCCAACCTTTGAAAAAAAAAAAAAATAGAAAAAACACACGTCAAAGAAAAGCAATTAAATGCACAAGACAATATTTACGTGGTCCGCAATTTGCTTACGCCCACGAATTTGCAGAGATTTCACTATTATCAGGAAAAAAAAAAAATAAAAGATGCTGCTACAATTTTCTCTCTCTAAAAACACGGCAACAACACCCACCATAAAAACCCTAATCACCAAAGTCGGTTTCTATATAAAAAGGCCAAAAAATTTTCCCGGGCAGCTCTTCAATAAATATACCTGATCCAAAAGGAGTGTCCAGTCATTCAATAAATTCGCCTTTAGAATTTAACATCTTACTCTTATTTGTCTAATGACAATTATGGTGATATTATCTACTTTATTCATCACAAAAGATGGGAAACAGTCTACTACAAGAAAGAGGTGTTATGAAATTCTCTTTGCATCTGTGTCCTATCCATGGGTATAGTGCCAACATACTAGAATCCATTATTGCCAACTACTTAGTGTCATAACAGATGCTGTTGAAAATGTTACCACAAAGTCTCCGTATCAGCATCAACAGACAAGAAGAGAAACATAAGCGGTAGTATTTATCATGTTCTTTGTTTAGGTGATGAATTCTTAGCATACGGAAACAAGAACATATCATCTGCATAAGTTGATCTATGAAGTATTGATATTTGATGGTTAATTCTAAGCCACTTTCACAAGTAATTAAAATGTTAGATTACAGATCGATTGTACGACATATGAGGTGAGCCATGAAAACAAATGCAAATGCAAGCTTACTCCTCCTCTCTCACATTTTTGCAGGCTGGTCCAAAAGGCAAGAGGCAAACAGTTGTACATTTTGGTTGAAAAAGAAAACCTATAAATATCCCCGAACCGAAGGTAACAACTCATTACATATATTATCCACTATCAACTCTTGTAAACCTGATGGACCTCAGAAACTAGGAAGTTCCAATTTTTGGTTGAAGTAAATTTTCCTTCAGGTCAATAAATAAGAATAGCATGATGTAAAACTTGAAAGAAAGCAAGCTTGAAGGTTTATCAATGGTGGATCAACAATGAAACAGAGAGAATGGAAACGAAGAACCAAAGAAAAACTTCTATTAAGCTTGCTCAATAATAGCACGTAACCTGTAGCCACTATTTATACATAACAGATGCTAACTACTCTAGAAGGTTCTATCTAACAAACTCTAACAACTTCCTAACAGAAAATACAGCTGTACGTGCGTGTGTCAACATAAAAACGGTGCCGTTTCTCATTTAATAAAACGCCACCGTTTTAAGCTCTGTGATTAAAATTATTTGAGAATTCTTTGTGCTCTTTCAGAAGCCTCTCAAGCCTGAAGCATTACTAATGTATAGAGAAGAAAGGGTCCATATTAACAGCTAAACAGTGACACAAGCATCATAATCAATGACTAACGAAAGGGATCGTGTACTTACCAATAAAAATAAATAAATTGATTGAAGACATCACTGACAGAAAGGAAATCTCTAAATAAAACAATATTAACATAAGTTAAGGCTCAGGCAATGTTCCTTTAGTTAGGAGCCAAATGAAAGATAGTTAACACTGACATTAAATTTGAAATATGGTACCCTAACATATCCTTACCCAACACTTCAAATATATATATATATATATATATATCATTACCCACGTGTCCCTGTCACTGTATCATGCCACCACTATTTGACACTTATAAAAAAGAGCAATTGTGTGAAAAGTAAAAGATCAAATAATTGAGGAAAATTATTGTATATTTCCTTGTTGGTAGGTGTGTATGGGTTGGATTGGGTGATTTTTTCAATCCAATTCAATCTTGTTAGATTAAGAAATCCCCAATCCAACCGATCATATGTGTAAAAAGTAAAAACCAACATGACTCAACCTATAATATGGAGTTATTTAAAAAGAAAAAAGGGGAAAAAAAAGTAATTTGACAAACAATATGATATTAATCATCGTCTTATCACTTTTGGGGATAATTATGAGATGAGATAACAATGAAAATGAAGAGCTCTGATTGAACCACAATCTCTAGTTGGATTGGGGTTTTTTTCAAACCAACCCACGAGTCGGGTTGGACCCAAGGGTTGGATAGGTTTTTTTATTTATTTATTAATTGAGCATTAGAACAATAGCAAGTAGCAATATTACAAGTGCCCTACCATCTTCCAAAAATTCAATGCATAGCACCATAAACAAATTATCAAACCAAATGATTTTTTAATAGTAAGATACTAAATAGTTTTATCCCAACTTAGTTGAGAAACAAAATAGAATAACAGTATTTCAATTGTTTGCTGCCTAGTGCCATCTTTTGAAAATTCTAAGTAGTAGCACCACCATATATAAATTCTAAGTTGGGAGAGAGTGAAGTGAGAGATTGAGAGTTGAAATGAGAAAATGGGTTAAGAGTTTTTGTTTTATAGTATTATGAAGAGGGGTAAAAGAGTAATTAACGAAAGCATGTAATATATGTTTTAAATATGAGAAAACATTAGCTCAGGATGTGGCGTAAAGCACTGGTTTTACGCCATCCAATAGCCCTTCGCCATGTCACCCATCACTTAAATCCCTAACAGAGAAAGAGAAAAATGATTTCCCAAAAAAAAAAAAAAAAAAAGTTCTCGCCATTTCCCTCTACTTCACCACGTCATGTCCTCTGCCGTGACCACGAAACACTCTAAAGTATGTTTGGTTGTCAAGAAACCTAGGGAATTAAAGAAAGAAGAAAATTCAAATATTGCTATCTTCTGTCTTCTCCCCCAATATGAAAAGATTGTACAATTGTTGCAGCAATTAACTATCAATCCCCTTCTTCTTAGACCAAAACATTCAAAAGCCCATCTTCTACTATGCTTTGAAAACCCTATATAAAACACTTCAAGAAGAAGAATTTCAAAGTTTCAAAAAGAAAAGATAAGAAAAAGGCCCAAACTATTTACTTCCAAACCCAGGAAAACGAACTAAACGCAAAAAGTCCCTCTCCCCTTTCTCTTAACCCCAATGAAATTAAAATAAAAACACAAAAAACCCCTTGTTTCAAAATCAATTTTCCTAGATTTGCCCTTGTTTTCTTAGAAGATTTTCCCTCGTTTACTACATATTTTGAAAATCTAACTGTTAAATTGCATATTCTTTATGCACTTAATATATATGTCAAATTTTATATTAATCAGATATTATTTACTATATGATATATAAGCTTATATTTTATGCATAACTTTAAAATACAAAAATTTGCAATTTAAACAATTTATTGATGACATAATTATTATTCTTCAATTTTCTAGAAATTTTACAAGTATGAAAAATATAAGAAGAAGATTTCATCCAATAATAGATTTGTCAAAACTAGTACTTAAAAAAAAGGCGTAAATGCATTTTTAGTCCCTATATTTTGACTTTTTTTTCCATTTTAGTCCCTACATTTTAATTTTACCACTTTTAGTCCCTAAACCAATTAACGCGTGTTATTTTCGTCATCTTCGTCAGCTAACTGACGGAAATAGCTGAGGTGGCTATCGGAGGAATTAAAATATTATAAAAAATGCCACATCACCCATGACACATCTGCATATAAATTTAAAATTTTAATTTATTAATTTTAACTAAATAATAAAAATAAAAACAGAATTAAAAACTAAAATTCACATGAATTAGTTTTTAATTATGTACATTACGAGAGATTTCTTCAGTGGCCTTTTGGAGATCTGAGAAAACAAAGAGAGTAGAGAAACCCCAACCGCCCCACCCTCCTTCTCCTTCGCCACCACCACCACCGCCATTGGCTTTTTTCGATGCTTCCGATTTCGCTTCTTGTTCTTCTTCTGTTTGTGGTTTCCGTTTTACTGCTTCTTTGTCTTTCTCATCATTCAGTAACTATTTGTTCTCTTCCTTCATTTTTGTGTCGACACTCTCTGGAAAATGGTTGTTACTGTTTGTTTGTTTCAAATTTCTTAAGACATAAGACTCTCTTCACAGAGAGAGAGAGAGAGAGAGAGAGAGAGAGAGAGAGAGAGAGAGAGAGAGAGAGAGAGAGAGAGAGAGAGAGAGAGAGAGAGAGAGAGAGAGAGAGAGAGTGCCTTTGCGATCTGATTTTCCCTGTCTCGACCTCCGTCTCAGCCACTGTCTCGGCCACCATCTCGGCCACAATGGAGCTCACTGGTCTCGGCCTTCGTCCCGGTCTTGGCCACAATGGAGCTCGCCGATCTCGACCACCATCTTGGCGTGGGTTTGGTGACTTTTTCGAAGGCAGTGGTGGTCATGTTTTGGATTTTTTGTGGATTTTTGAGCTGAAGTTCATGTTATGAAGAAATGTTTTTGATCGGCGGGTGGTGGTGGCTTGATTGTATCGGTCATTGGTGGTGGAATCTAGGTTTGATTGTGTTGATCTAGGTTTGTTGTGATTGGTTTCTTGATCTGGGTTGGTTTGTTAACTAGGTTTATGGGTTTGATTTGCTGAGAATTCGGTGTTTGATTGTGTTAGATTTGATGATGCTGGGTTTGATGATCTCTAAGGTTATGTCCTAGTGATCTGGATTTGAGTTCTTGGGTTGCTAGGTTTGTGTTCTTGTGATGCTTTTGAGTTCTTGGTTACTGGGTTTGATTTAGGAAGAATATGAAGAACAAGTTGTAAAATGAAGAATAATCTGAAGAACATGAAGAATAATCTTTATTCATGTGAATTTTAGTTTTTAATTATGTTTCTATTTTTATTATTTAATTAAAATTAATAAATTAATTTTTAAAATTTATATGTTGATATGTCATGGGTGATGTGGCATTTTTTATAATATTTTAATTCCTCTGACAGTCACTTCAGCTATTTCTGTTAGTCAACTGATGGAAATGACGAAAATAACACATTTTAATTGGTTTAAGAACTAAAAATTGTAAAGTTAAAATGTAGGATTAAAAATAAAATAAAATAAAATATAGAGACTAAAATACATTTACGTCTAAAAAATAAAACTAATACGAATATTAAAAAAAAAGAAAAAAAAGAGAAGTCTCCGAGAGAAAGTATAGCACTAGTAGGGGTGTCAATTCGGGTTAGCGTGTCGGGTTCGTGTCGTGTCGAGGTAAGGGTATTCGACTAAATGGCTCAACCCTAACCCGACCCATTTAATAATCGTGTCATGATCCTTCAACCCTAACCCGACCTGTTAATAAAGCGGGTTGACCTGACCCAACCCATTTGACACGTTTAATAAACAAGTCGTGTTGGGTTAACACGAATGTAACACAACTTATTTCAACCTGCATAATATTAAATATAACATCCATCTAGAAATAATTTTTTTTACATCCCAAAAAGCAGTGCATACACTTCAAGTTTTCAACCCACATTCAAAATAATATAGTTCAACAAAAATATAACATTCATCTAGAAATAAGTTTTTTACACTCTAAAAGAAGTGCATACACTTCAACCCAAATTCAAAATAACAAATTTTAACAAAAATAAAATAACATAGCTCAACAAAAATATAATATCCTTGGAACTCACCAAATGTTAAGTATCAATATTGAAAGAATTTGAGCAAAACAGTAGACTAATCCTGACTATGACCACAATTACCATCCATAGATTCTTTGTTAATGTCCAAATTCATTACATCTTCCACAAGCTCATCCAATTTCATTTGTGCAAGTTCTATGCCAAAAAAAAAGTATTAGTAGTTCTAGGATCTGTAAAGTTTCAATTTCCAATTATATCCCTTGTAAATTTTTATAATTACTCACTTTTCTTTTTAAATTTAAAATATAAGTTAGATATAAAAGGTATTTGACAAATCTAAAATAAAATAAAAATTTATTTTTTATACGAGTTAAACGGGTTGTGTTAAATGGGTCATTTTGTGTTGATACAAATAAATTGGCGTGTCAAACGTGTCTATTGCGGGTTACGCGGGTTGACCCGCTTATGACACTTTTCTTATCGTGTCGCTTTCGGGTCAACCCGTTTATGACCCAAACCCATTAAGGCCCAACCCTAACCCGAAAAAACCCGTGTTGGGTTCGTGTCGTGTTCGCGGGTTGGGTCGAACATTGACACCCCTAAGCACTAGTGCATAAAGTAAACACAGACACAGTCATCTCCCACCAACAAAGTAAACCCACTCTCCAAGAGCTCAAAGACATAGCAAATTACTACAACCCTTCTCTTCCTCACGAGAAACAGCCAAGCAATTCCCGTTTGAAAATCACAAGTCTCTCAAGTCTCCCCACCAGTTCGCCATCGTAGCGCTGAACCTCGATTTACAGTGGTTCTTTTTTCTTTTCTTTTTGGTGAGGAGCTTTGCTTCGGCCGAAACCAGCTTTCCGGAGAGCTGATACTGATAGTGGCTTGGTAGGCGCGCCGACGTTGTCAGGTTGTGGTTCGAACCCTTTCTCTCTTCCTCATTTTTATTTCTAGATCTACGTTCTAATTTATAGGAGAGTTTGAAATCTTTTTTGAAGTTTGGTTTAGTTGACTCCTTCGTCTTCCGGTTGACTTATTTCTTCTTCTTTTTTTTTTTTTTTTTTAATAAAAGAAAGTTTGAGAATGAGACTTGAGAGAAATATGATAAAGGTCTTATGAATAAAAATTAAACTTTTCAGTTAAATCACCGATCATAGATTAATATTCGGATAGTTTGAGAATTTAATTTTGTAAACTGATGTCCTAGCCACATACTAAATAATATCCTACAACTCTACTTCACCATGTAATGTCATATATTTAAAATATAATATCTTTTTTAATCGCAATGTATTTTTATTTCTTTTTATTAAAATTTATGATAATTCTTTATATAAAATTAACATTAGTTAAGTTAGTATTATTTAATAAATCAAATTAACAATAATTTGATTAGTATTAAATAATTTTATTTAATTAATATTTACATATAAAAAGACCCACAAGAAATTTTTCGTCATAGTCCCAAATTATGA
This sequence comes from Quercus lobata, assembly GCF_001633185.2. Taxonomy (NCBI): domain Eukaryota; kingdom Viridiplantae; phylum Streptophyta; class Magnoliopsida; order Fagales; family Fagaceae; genus Quercus; species Quercus lobata. Next base: position 72,042,065 of record NC_044906.1, on the reverse strand, counting down.
TGGGCCGCCCTGGCTGATGTTTGTTTGTTATTTTCATTCACTTTTCTATGCCTGGTTTAACACATCTTTCTTTCTCCTCTTCTTTTTAGATCTTCTGGACTGTTACAATGGTTATTCTAAACAACACATACGAATATGATGTGTTCTTGAGTTTCAGAGGTGAAGATACCGCACGGGATTCACGAGCACTTTGAAAGGCATTTTGGAAATGAGGACAATTAAGACCTTCGTGGATGATGGGATTCCAAGGGGAGAAGAAATTTCTGCTGAACTTATCAAAGCCATTGAAAGTTCAATGATTTCGATAATTGTATTTTCTGAAAACTATGCATCTTCCACTTGGTGTTTGGATGAACTTGTCAAGATTATTAAGTGTAAGAAGAATGGCCAAAGGGTTAAGGTGATACCAATTTTTTATAAGGTAGATCCAGCGGAAGTACGCCATCAAAAGGGAAAGTTTGGAGAACATTTAGAGGAACATGAAAAAAAATTTGATGATAATATGAAGAAGGTGCAAAAATGGAGGAAGGCTCTAACTAAAGTGAGCAACTTTACTGGTCATCACTACAAGGGCGAGTATGTATTAATGACTACTCTTTGACTTTTACGATTTTTAATTGTTTGTCATCACCACCAAATTTAGTATTAAGAATAATGAGAAAAGTTAGGAAATATTTTTAGAAACTTTTTATGGAAAAGAAAAAATAAATAAATTTTTTTGACAATTTTTTATATTTCTCATAAAAATAGTATAAAAACTTTCCTTAAAATCAATGACGATTGCAAGAATTTTTTTAAGGTTGTCATTAAGAAACTTAAATTATACAATCTAACAAAAAGAGAACATATATTTTCCAAAAAAAATAAAAAAATGTAAATACATAAAATCTTACAATTTCCTTCTACGAATTTTTTTATTTTGAAGTCATTGCATAATAATCTCATTATCAATGCTTCAAGTTACATCTCTTTCAAAATTTTAGTTAAATAAAATTTTTCTTGGCCTTTTCTTTTTGTTTATAAGGACCTAATATATTGTTAAGACGACCAAATTTATGGAAAAAGTTTGGTTACAAACTTAGTTGTAGTCTAAGGCTATAGCTGTCACTAAAATAATTAACATGGTTACATATTTTGAAAATCTAACCGTTGAATTGTATATTCTTTACATTATTTTTAAAAAAATATATCAAATTTCATACCAATTGGATGTTATTTACTATTCGATTCATAAATTTATTTTTTATGTATAATTTTAGACTATAAAAACTCAAAATTTAAACATTTAATTATGACATAGTTATTGATCTTTGATTTTCTTGAAATTTTGTAAATATGGAAGATATAAGAAAAAAAATGTAATTCAAAGGTGGATTTGTCAAAATTCACATCCAATAAAAAATATATTGAGTGGAGTTGTAGCCTTAGTCTACAACCAAGTTTGTTGCAAAATTTTGTCCAAACTTTAATTATGTTGGCCCTAAATGAATTTAGGGTGGCCACAAATTTTTTGTAAGGATAAAAAAATCATAATTTAAAAAAAAAATTATATATAATAATTATTATTTTTCAGGTCAGGGTGGTCCTATGATCACTTTGGACCCAATGTGGAGCCGCTCTTACCTAAAATGGTTTATTAACAAATGCCCAAAGGACATCTGCTAACATGACTCAAAAACAATTAGCATTAATTGTTTATTCATAGTTCTTTATATATATATTTTTTATTGCCAAATTATGAAAGTATTCTATTTTGATCACATACCGGTAATGTTATGAAGGTCAATGATACAAAAATAGAAACAGAAGAAGATATAATAAAGATATTTCTATTTTGATCACATACCTGTAAAGAATTTAGTCATTGTTCACGTATAATGTATTTCTTTTTTCTTGTCTGACTCGTTATGTATATTTAATGCTATGTGATTGGCAGCTGCGGCCCCTCTGAATTCAAAATTATCCAAGATATCTTTGAAGAGATCTTAAGTGTTAAATTAGATCGCATGAAAATTTCTGCTACAAAATATCTAGTTGGAATAAATTCTCGAGTAAGTGGCGTCATATATCAGTGTTTAGATCTTCAGTCAAATTTTTTCTGTATCTTAGGGATCTATGGCCTTCCCGGAGTAGGTAAGACAACAATTGCAAAAGCTGTATTTGACAAAATTCGTCATCATTTTGATGGAAGCAGCTTTCTAGAGAACGTTAGAGAAAAATCAAAAAGAAATGATGTTGTAATCCAACTGCAAGAGACACTTTGTAATGAGATCTTAGGGTATCGAAATTTGATGGTTGGGAGTACATCTAGAGAAAACAATATGACAATTGAGAGGCTGTATCATAAAAGGATTCTTGTAGTTCTTGATGATGTGGAAAAACTAGAAAAGATAGATTTTTTTTTTTGAAAATTATGATCGGTTTGCTCCGGGAACTAGAATTATTATAACAACAAGAGACAAACACTTGTTAGATACTCTTCAAAAATATTGTTGTGTAAGGTACTACAAGGTTGAGCCATTAAATGTTCACGAATCTCGTGAACTCTTTTGTCAACATGCCTTTGGAAGAAATAGATCTGATGAAGATTCTTTGGATCTTGTCAACCAATTTATACATTATGCCAAAGGTCTTCCATTAGCTCTAAAAATCATTGGTGCAGATTTGTATGGAAAAACTAATGATGAATGGAAAAGTGCATTAGAAAAATATAAAAGATTTCCTAATGGAGATATACAAGAAATACTCAAAATAAGCTATGATGGATTGGAACAACCTCAACAAGATATTTTCCTTGATATTGCATGTTTCCTTAAAGGAGAAGAGAAGGATTTTGTTGTAGATATACTAACCAGTATCTATTGATATGAACCACATTATGATATTAAAAGACTTATTGATAAGTGTCTCATAACCGTTAGTAGTGATGACATACTATGGATGCATGACTTGATTCAGCAAATGGGACAAAAATCACAACAATGTAGGCTATTGTGTTACAAGGATGACCCTCAAGCACTTATTGTAAATACAGTAAGTTCTTTCGGTTTACTTTTTCCTTTTTTTTCAGCTGGAGGACATAGTGAATTTTCTTTCCTTTTCTTTTATTTTGTGTTTTAAAGAAAATATCACTATATTAGTGTGGCTTTTATTTAAAATTTAACAACCTATTATATTTTTGGCTGTTTCTTTTGCATAATGTTTTTTACTTAATGATTTGTCCAATTAGGGATTGAATGCAATTCGAGGTATAGCGGTGGACTTGCCAGAGGAAAGAAACATGCAATTAGATTTTGGAAAGATGAAAAATCTCATTTATCTGAAAATTCATAGTGGAATTTGTGAAGACCTTGAATTTCTTTCCCATGAGTTAAGGTTGTTTGAGTGGTATGGATTTTCATTAACTTCCTTTCCATCCAATTTTTTCCTTCAAAAACTTGTTGCACTCAGAATGCAAGGAAGTCACATTCAATTGGATGAGCATTTCGAGGTATGATCATTTGCATATATAAATTATTATTGTTTCGTTAAGCTATATTTTACTGTTTGTTGAAGCTTAATAGATTTCAATTTTTTTCTTCTTCTTCTTCTACAGAGGTATCGGTTCAAAAGTTTGAAATATTTGAGTTTCCAAGACTGTAAAAACATTACAATATTACCTGACTTATCAGTGATTGCCCCAAACATAAAGAAATTGGATATGTCGGAATGTGAAAATTTAGTTGAGGTTCATCAGTCTGTTGGACTTCTTGAAAAGCTTGAATTCTGGGACCTCGAAGGTTGCAAAAGTCTTAAAATTATTCCAAGAAGCCTTCAATTGAAATCTCTTGAAAGTTTTTTTCTGTTTGGCTGTGAAAGTCTTGAGAACTTCCTCGATACTCAGCAAGGAACAGAGATATTAGTACTGCCTTCATGCATAGGAGATCTCACTAGCCTTTTATCTTTAAGCATAAGTTTTAAAAACCACACAGATCTTCCAAGTAGCTTTTCTAAATTACAAAATCTTGAGTATCTTTATATCTTTAATAATTGCGAAAATTTTCCAAAGGCTTTGGACACTCCTGGTTGCCTCCCCGGATTAGACCTATTATATTTCTGTGACAGCAACACTACTACCCTCCCTGAAATCGTAAGCAGATTTCCTAAATTAGTGGACCTCAACGTTCAGGGCTGCTGGAAGCTTCAAGAAATTCCAAGGCTTCCACCAAGTATCAAATATGTAAACGCAAGAAACTGCTATTCTTTGGATTCACAATCAAGAAGAAGATTATTAAGTCAGGTCTCTTTCTTAAAGTTATATTAAAAGAAACAATTTTGGTTAACTTTCCCAAATATATTACTAGTTTTGCTAATCTGCAATATTTTTTTCTCTAATTGCAAGCAGTTTGGAGACATGGTAGGGCTTCCCCAAAATATAGCATGTGTAATGGGACCATCGAATCAGGACTCTTTATCTGAAATGGACTATGATACATCTAAAATAGGTTCTACATCTGAATTTGAAATGGATTTTGCATCTGAATTTGAAATGAACCTTGCATCTAATTTTCCAAAAGATGATAGACATTCATATGAACTGGTACTTCCAGGAACTAAAATTCCAAAGTGGTTCAACCATCAATGTGTTGGAAGTTCCATATCATCTAATCTTCCAAAAGATGATAGACATTCATATGAACTGGTACTTCTAGGAACTAAAATTCCAAAGTGGTTCAACCATCAAAGTGTTGGAAGTTCCATATCATTCTCTATCGGTAATAACTTCAAATCTTTAGCATTTGCTCTTTGTGTTGCTTTAAAAGTGGAACAGGTTAATAAGCGAAAATACTTTGAGAATTTTACTTGTTCAATATATTGTTGTAAACAAAGGTGCATGCAACGGCTCAAGCATCGGGATTTTTTTTTGGATCCATCATCATCATTTATGTGGTTTTACTTTAAAGAGTTACAATCTTGGTCATTCTTATTAAACAATGTTGGAATTTATTGTAATGATATTAAGCTTCAATGTAAAATTTCAAATTATGATCCTAAACTAGCAGAAGTTACCATTGAAAGGTGTGGAGTCCATGTAGCATGTATATGTTCTCCTCATAGTTTCATGGCCCGCGAAAGGATTTGGGAAAGACTAGTAGAAGTGTCTTTGGATGCACGATTAAAAATGTTTTTATGTAGAGTGGCTACAGGGGCCAAAACCCAAGATGCTTATTGTCCTCTTTGTGAAATAGCAGAAGATTCTGTTTTACATCTATTTCAAAGTTGTCCCTATGCCAAGGGAATATGGTATGCTGGTCAATGGGGTTTTCGAGTTGAAATGATCCAAGCTCAATCTGTTGTGGAATTCATTGAATGTATAATTGATTCCCCCGGTGAGTTACTAGCAAAAAGAGTCACCATAGATGAATTCATTTCATATGTAGTAGTGGTGATGAAAGTCCTCTGGGAGGCACGAGAGGAAGCTATGGTTTCAAACACTAAAGCCAGCATAAACCAGCTAGCCCATCGTCTTAACAAAGAGTACAGCTCTTATGTGAGATCAAGAGGGGATGACCTTGTGACACGCAGGAGGAAAAAGGTATATTTGAGGAGAAAAAAAAAAAAACTAATACGCCAATTAGAACGAGCTGAGATTACACCGGAAGAATTTATGAGAGAAATACGCTTATTGTCATCCAATCAACACCGTCCTAGGCAACCTTGAATGAATGCCAGGGAACCATGACACATACGTGTTTGTCTTTAATGGCCTTGCTCTTTGTAAACGGGGATGCTGATTTCAATCCATCACCATGGAAGAAAATGAAAACCTCTTAATAGTACTTCAAAGAAATATGCCAAGGTACGTAATGCCAAAGATATGTCTCCTTCTTTAGTTCTATTGTTTCATTTACATCTTTCAGTGTCTTTGTCGCATCCTTTTCTCTCTCTAAATTACTGGCTCATTTATATGATTGGGTACTAATTTATTTGAAAGGACATTAATGTATAGAAAAATCAATATTAATGATGGAAATCAGTCGTTTGATTTGCTGCTAAAATTCAAAATCTTTTAATGGTAAGAAGTTTTTAAAAAGAGTATGAATTTGGTAAGGATGTGGTGTAAAACTCATGTTGTACACCATCCAATAATAGATTGCCATATTAGATTTTTATTTAAAACTCAATACATCCTACCACACCTAATAACACCACATCTATTTTTTACTTAAAACCTGAAATATGATATTTATTGAAATGTTATCATGTGTGATTAGATGTATTTATGTTTTAGTAATATGATGATGTGACATGTCTTTATTGGAGAGCGTAAATCAAAGGGTTTACACTAAGTCCTTTTAGAATTTAATTTCTTCTAAAAATGTTATGGAAAAAGTGTTATATTGTATGCCTCTAAAGGACGTGAAATATTGAGAGATAATGGACTATACTTTGATTTTGTTTTTAATTATCATTGAATGCGTTGCATATAATGTATTTATCAAGTGGCATATGTGTTGGAATATTCATGTATGAGTGATATGATTAGCTAAGTAGTGAAGTCTCAGATGGGATACTAATGACAATAATGAGTGGTTAATACAATATAATTGGGGTTTAAGCTTTTAGGTTGAGTGGTGTCTGTTTTACTAACCTCTATTAGAGTCTCCCCAAAGGATCTTCCCAAAAATTTTATTTAGCAAAAAAATGTAGCATATAATTTTTTAAAATTGATGAAGATCAACATCTAATGGGTCACACTCAAGATATTACTGATTTGAGCCCAAGTTGCATGGTTAAAAAGAAGATAATGTCCTTTTGACCAAACAATACCCTCTTCCACATACAAGGTGGAAAATGAGTTCTTGGTTTCAGTTTTATGTGGAAATGGTGTTATAATCTTTGAAAAATACTAGTAGATTGAGTATACTTTCAATTTTTAGAACAAAAATTATTAAATATATTAGCAATATAATGTGTTATACTATGTTGTATATGTTAGAGTGGATGCGGAAGAGGAAGCATAGAATAGGAATACTGAGAACACAAGGGTTATGTGGTTTAGTCTTATCTACCTACATCCATAGAAGAAACTCTTAAGGGCTACATCTTTATTATGTAAGAGTGTAATACAAAACCCGTATTACAATGAACCCTAACATGACTATATATAGACAACTAAACCCTAGACTACTAGTATAAGTAGGAGTGGGTTTGGACCTATTACATTGGGCTAATATGTCTAATATATCTTTAACACTCTCCCTCAAACTCAAGGCAAAAGCTCAAAAAAGGTTTAAGGTTGGATAAGCATGAAAAGATCCCTTAGAGATGCCTTGAAGAATGCTTATGAAGAAACCACGATGAAGAATGTGCCAATTGACTATTTTCAGAGCCCCAAATGAAGAAATGGAGTCCAAAATCGGAATCTACACGAAAAAAAAACCAAGCAAGATAGGCTCTTTTAGAAATTTTGACATTTGGTCAAAGGTCAACATAAAAGTCAAAGTCAATGGTCAGCACAGTAAATGGGTCAATAGTCAGTCAACAGTCTACACGATCCGGATTAGTTCTGAGTTGTCCAGGTAAGGTCATGGATCAGGCTGCAGAGATGTTGATGTCATCCTATGACGTGGTGCTAACTGGATGCTAACGTGGCTAGGGCTTACGTGGCTTTGTTGGGTGGATCAGCAGGGTTCTTCGATGCGTGTAGGCATATGTAGTATCAACCGGCATGTGGCAGTGAGGCCAGAAATCCAGGTAGCGCGTGGTGGTGCGTAAAGTTATGAATGAGCATCGAAGTCCTCGAGTTTGTAGATCAGCAGACGGCAAGGCCAGAGAGGTGGTGCGTGTTTGGTAGGAGATTTGGGCTTGAGGATCCTAAGCAGCGCATGGAGGAGATTTCGGAGCCTTTGGCCGCGCGTGGTAGCACATGAAATGTCCTACGGAGGCCAAATTTCTAGGTTTTGGTCGTTGGAGGCCATGGAGCATGTCTGTAGTTGGTTTCATCAAACGAAGGCTTGATGTGCACGAATTTGAAAGGGGAGCCACGGCGTGCTTGAGAGATCAAAGACATGGCAAAAAGATAGCGACGGTGGTTCCATGGGAGCTGTGTGATGTCATGGAGTCCAGATCTATGGGCAAGCAGTGGCACTGTGGTGGATCTGTGTTGTTTACGTGGGGAACTTCTTTGCTATGTAGAGATGGTTGTTTAATGTCAAGAACGAAGTTTGGCTCTAATACCATGTTGAATATATTAGCAACGCGATGTGTTATACTATATTGTATATGCTAGAGTAGATGCGGAAGAAGAAGCATAGAATAGGAATACCGAGAACATGAGGGTATAACTTTTAAATAAAAGGGTTGGTATTGTTTAATTTTTAAATAAAAAGGGGGGGGGGGGGGGGTTGAAGGATTTGGTATAACTTCCATTCAAATCTTTGGCCTTTGAAGGGGATCAAAGGGTTGTGAAATGTGCAAAAACTCAAGGGAGTCATTAAAGGTCTACAGTTTCTAGAATTATCTATATCATATATTAGGAAGTTCCACCTAGATCATGATATGCTTAAATTTATACTGCCCCTGACACATCAGTTGAGATGGTGTTTAGCGGGAACATGTGGAATTGCATCGATCTTCGCTTTAATTGTGTCCTTTGGAAGACATAAATTTTCATCTTCCTTTTACTATTTTGTTGTTCCTCTTGCCAGAGTTACCTTTCTAGTTAGATGTACCATGATTTGAGCATTGTTGCAAAACATTGGGAGCTTGGTATTCTAGTAATACATGGAAAAAGCTCCAGCTTGCTCAGTTCACCATAACACTCCCTCCCATTATTAACAAAAATATATCTATAATCTTATCGTACAAACTACAAAGTATTAAATAAACAGTTTAATACATGATGCAAAAAAACATAAAAGGCCTCCTTAAGCATACCAGATACAGGCACTTCACACCTCTACTATAATCTAGAAATCTCCACTGCCCTCAAAATAAACTCTCTCTCTATCACAAACCCACTTAGCAATCTTGGTTTCAAGCTCAACCAACTCTCGTAAGTTACAGTTACTTTCTCATAAATTTCAACCACAATCTTCAATCAATCATGGCTGCTCTATTGTATCTGGTGCTATTCTTAGCACTTACTGGCCATTCAAGTAAGGTCCTGGATTTTTTAGTCTTTCTATTTTTTTCCCAAACCCCAGATTAAAAAGGTTTAGAGGGTCCTCATGACTCATGGTTTTTTGGGGATAGGTTCACATCATAAATTCATTTTCTCTTTTGCCTTTCCTGCTAAAGTGAAATGGGTACATGGTTTTCTCAAGAAAGTGTGGAGTTTTGCTGTTTTCTCTTACTCCATCTGACAAGGATTTAAACAACAAAACTTTTTCTTTGTAATTATCTCAAAAAAAAAAAAAAAAAAAAAAAAAAAAAAAAAAAAACGTTTTCTTTGCATATGGCCAACATAGTGCAGGAGAGTATATACTATATGGTGCCTTTTCCCTTTGATTTTCTCAACTTCTTGTGCAAACTATTTGCCCATTCTCTCTTCTTTAGGTGGGGTGGGAGGGATTTGTGTGAACTAACTGATTTTTTATTTTTATAAATAATAATAATTTCCATTTTTCTCCTATAGGTGCTACATATTGGATTATGCTTGAGGAGGTGGAGCTGTGATGCGAAACACACAAGAAGACTTTTATTTTAATTTAGTATTATTTATGCTTGCAAGTCAATTGTATTTTTATGTTTTAGGTCCTATCAGTTTATTAGGCTATTAGTATTTTAATATTTGAAAGCAAGGTTATTTTTGTAATAAGGCAATTAAGGTTTGCTGCGCCAATTAGAATTAGGGTTTAGTTTTACCAGCAAATTATTGTAATCCTTTTGGAGATAGTTGAAAATTTAGATGAATGAAAAAAGTAGCATTTTTCTTTCTTTGTTTTGGTGTTGACTACAGACATCTTTAGGTGCTGACTCCAGTGGTTTTCCTTATTTGGTGCTAACTCCAAGCTAGGCCTGGGAATTGACTCCAAGGTAATATCTCTTTATTTTCCTATTTTTTTAATTTTATTGTTCAATTGTTCTGGTTGTTCTGCATCAAATTTACTGTGACTATGTTGTGAACAGCTATTTCCAAAAAAAGGGTCAGACTCAAGGAAGCTGTGATTTCTCAAACTGCCCCTAGTAAGTCTCTTTGGGCTTGGACACTCATTCACCAGCAGTTTTTGTGAACTAAATATTTTACTAATTTCAAATTTTTTTGGGTGATTGATTTATAGCAGTAGCTTCTACTAGTTGTGTTTATCCAGCAAGTCCCAGCTATGGTTTCTTAGTTCTTACTTCAAATAATAAATCTTTGTCATTTTGAGCGTACATTTTGGTTTATTTTCTCATGAAAGGAAAAATTTTCAGTTGTTATTTTCAAATGAAAAACTTTCTCACTTCTGTGGAGTGTGAATCTGGTTTAAAATTTGTGAAAAATTTTGTGTTTGTTTTATGTAGGGACTTATTTCCCATGCCCAAAGAGCTTTTTTTTTTTTATTTGGATAAGTGCGCAAAGATCATCTTTATTTCTTTTGGTTATAGATTCTTCATACTGATGAATTCTGCTTGGAAAGCCTACTTCCCCACTCTTTGTTCTGTGATATTTAGCTAGTATTAGGCTAACTTTTTCAAGGTGGATTAAATAATTTCTGGACAGTGATTCAGAAAAGTGATCCAGCACAACTTCATATCTTCATATTGATATCATCACAATCCTGAGCCTGCTTCTTAATTGTAGCTGGTAAGCTTTCATGATGTAGATATTTCACAATATCTTTTGTCCTCTTCCTCCCAGATCTTAGCTTCACTTCTATTTTCTGCATGATACATGCTAAATGATAGAATATTTTGAGTGTCATATATAATTGTTAGATGATTAAATGAGTGTCATACATATTTTCTTAACTTCCCCATGTTGTGTTTCACTTATTAAGGGAAAGTTAAGGCCCAATTGCAACGTAAAATGTTAGAATAATAGTTAGATAATTAAATTTCATACTTTCCTAAGGGCTTAAGCTTGCAGGACAAATTGCTTTTGTTTTGGTAGTATGATTAGTTTTTTTTTTTTTTTTTTTTTTAAATCTGATCACAATTAATTATGGTTTTGAGGTTAATATACATTGTTGTTTTTCTTGGTTCAGCCAAACAGTAATAATCACAACTACAACTCCAACCACAACACCTACAATTCCAACCGCAAGCAGCACAACTCCTTTAGTATTCGGCTCAGGAATCAGCCCCACAGGAAGTGGCACTACTGGCATCAATGACTCAAGTGCTACTCTACCTCTCATCACTAGAGGCACTATCCTGTTCTTTTCTCTGGGCCTGACCCTTTAGTCAGTGTTGCTGTGGGCCTGATAATACTACACCTAGTTCAAAAAAAGATGTGTACAAGATGTGACCATGATAGAGCCTAGGCTTGTAATTTGGAATCATCTAGAGGCAATTCCCACTAAGGAATTTTTTTTATTTTCTTTTTTTCAGTTGTCTTCCTTCTATGTGAAAAAAAAAAAGCTGGGCTGTTGCTGGTGAATTTGATTCCTTTTTGAGTAGTGATATGACTGCTATTAGGGTAGAAGAACCTGATCTCTTCTTTTTAGATTTTTCCTTTTTGTATATCCAGAGAGAGGCAGTATTTTTTTTTTTTTAATTTAATGAAATTTCACTACCCCACCTGCTTATATTAGTTAATTACTATTAGCAAATTAAAAATCATTGTTCATGTTGGTGTTATGGTTCTTTGGCAATAATTTCTTTATCTTGGTGCTTGATTTGAGCATGTTTTTGTTGCTACAAGCGACACAAAGCCACAAAACCGCTATTGGTCCTCAACAGATTAATCACAAATCACATGCATTCTTTTCTGTCAAATGTATTCTTTAATGTTATTGTGTCATGTATTTTGTTTACCATCAGAGTCAAGGAGAAGGAAAACGGAACCTTTATTGTGGAGGGATCCATTGATATAGCTAGAATAATGTGATTTGAACACGTTTCTCGTTGATCTTTTTGACAAATTTCACTCATCAGACAGAAAAAGGAGGACACACTTCTTTTTCTTCCTTTTTTGGTAAAAAAAAAAGGACGCACTACCCATCTCCCATGATGTTTACATTTGTAACAATCTAAGTGCACTTTTGATGAAAGGCAAAATACTTGGCAGCATATTTTGATATTTGTTTTCTTTATATTAAAGTTAAGAGAGGGAGAAAAGAGGCTTGGCATGTGTACGTCGGAATTGTTCAACCTGGAGGTTGAAAAAAGATGAAAAATGCTAAGACCGCAATTTTTGTTTCAACTTGCTCATGTAGCAAGTTGTGAGTGATGGAGTAAAAGTAGTGGATTTATAACTCCATTACTCATGACTTGCCACATGAACAAGTTGTGGCAAAAGTTATGCTCCTAACATCACTGGAAACAGATTTAACCTTCTGAATCATTAATTCATGGTTGGGCCCTACAAGTGTCAAACCCTTGACAGAATAATTGAGTTTGACGTGCATGGCCATATATATCTGGTTTAAAAAAACAGAAATCATTCATATGCTTCGGCTTAACAGTGTTGGAACTTGAGAGAGACTCGTGAACTACCAACCAAATCAAATGATTTACAACTCAGTGAACTCACAAGTTCTAAAATGAAAAATCTGTGATAATATAATAGATTCGGTTGCATGATAATGAGTAGTGGGACCTTTAATGGCTAATGATAACGTTTTTTAATTTGGCTAAAAAGCCTAAATACATATTTTCCCATCTAATTTGGGCAGTGTTGTCAAAGTATCAAAACCTGTAATTAATCCTCTAAACTTAAGATGACTTCCCATCATCCAGGGAATCATGGCAGCCAACCACTGGGTGAGATGATATGTAAGTTAATGGTAGAGCATGAATCCTTCACATACAGAAAGCATTGCATTCATATTCATCTGCTCATAAAAGGAAAAGAAGAGCATTTGTATGTGTTTTGGTCTACTTGTTCATGTGAAATGTGAAAATCTTGTACAACAAGAGTTGTAGTCCCAAGCTTCATCATCAGCATATCTTGCAAGACATGTTGCCAAAACATCAAGTATATCACACATTCAAACACTGGTAGATATTTTAATACAATCTTTGCCATTCCTTTCAATGTAAATGATTCCTGGCCAGTTGTAGCCCAGGAATTTGACAGGCCCTACTTTTATAGATAACCTGCAGTGTCATATACATAAAGGGGCCAAAATGGCCAAATACCACCAATTTCTGAAATTTTTTGTAAAAAAACACTGTTTCGAAACTATATAGGGAAATACTACATTTTATGATACTTGAGTTTCTTAAACTCGAGTTCCTAGAAGTTTTGCCACCGTGGCACTACTGAGATGGAAATTGGGCAATTAAAAAAAATTATGTGGTACTCGAGCATGGTAAACTCGAGTACCATGCAACACAATACTCGAGAATACCTGGCTCGAGTACCATTATATAATAAAATGCTGTTTTTTTTTTTCTTTTTTTCTTTTTTTTCTAAGGTGCTCGAGCTCACCAAACTTGAGTACCTTGTAATTTTTTTTTTTTTTTTTTGGGATTATCCACAAATAAACATAAACATAAAATGGTGCTTATTTTATTTATATAGTACTCGAGCTCACCAAGCTTGAGTACCTAGTAAATTTTTTTTACTTATTTTTATGTTTATGTTTATTTGTCGATAATCCAAAAAAAAAAAAAATTTACTAGGTACTCGAATTTAATGTTTATTTGTGGATAATCCAAAAAAAAAAAAAAAAATTACAAGGTACTTGAGTTTGGTGAGCTCGAGTACCTTAGAAAAAAAAAAAAAGCATTTTATTATATAATGGTACTCGAGCCTGGTATACTCGAGTTTACCATGCTCGAGTACCACATAATTTTTTTAACTGCCCAATTTCCACCTCAGCAGTGCCACAGTGGCAAAACTTCTAGGAACTCGAGTACCATAAAAAGTGGTATTTCCCTATATAGTTTCGAAATAGTGTTTTTTTACAAAAAATTTCAAAAATTGGTGATATTTGGCCATTTCGGCCTACATAAAGGCTCATAACAGTGTCTTTTAAGTTTCAATTCCAACAATTTTAGGGTCAACTTAAACAGATTACTAATCAAAGTTGCCACATAAATAATGTGTAAATTAGTTTTTTGGAAAACTCTTTACAAGATAAGGTTATTGTGCTAATATTTTTCATCGAAACTAAAACTTTGATTACTAAAACAGGATACACATAACAATGATAACGGGAGTCCTTTGAGTCTTGAAAAGCACTAAACCATTTACATACTGAAGTATGCAGGATTGTGCTTCTATCCAACTTCCTCATCAATTTGTAGAAAGAAGAAAAAAATTTACAATAGGATGCAGATTCCATTTTGGTAAGAAAACAATAGGATGCAAATATAGGAAATTAAGACTAGTCCCCAAAATCAAAGCAACTCCGGAATGGGTAATTGAAGCATCACATGGATGTGAAGTTGATAATAATAGTTTTCTACGCAGGACGTAGTTAATAAGTTATATGTTTAATTCAGTTTTAATGCATACAAATAAAATGACTGGCAGCATCTATGTCTATTACTAATAAGTTTCTTGCCTAACAAATAATATAAAATATGGCTTGTCACCTTCAAGCAAAAATGGAATGCAAATTGTGACAGATTTTACATTTACAAAAATTCCCTTGAACTTGCGGAAAGTGGACTTCAATATTGGGAAACACATTCAGCCTCTTTATAGCAATCTTCTTGAACAAAATCCACAATCAATTTGGCAACTGAGTTGGGCCTTTCGACATGAGGAAGATGACCACAATCTGGTATTTGACGTATAGTTGCATTTGGCAGTTCACAGTGCAGTCTCTGCATAATGCATCAAAGAATCAAGCAAATCTGTTATTCCAACTGAATCCTGAGCATGTTTTCCATTACTTATCTGTTGCATTCTATGCTTTATATCCATAAAATAAACTAACCACTGCAAGCTTGTTACTAATGATCTGGTCATCCTCACCCCATATGATAAGTGTCTTCTGCTTTACCTGGCAAATAAATTTGAAAACAGCATTTTCAGAGAAGGTAAAATTTTGTGGCGTTAATTGAAATATGAAATTGTCCTTAAAAACATGAACACAACTTAGTATATGCCAATAAACCTTCTTCTGGAACTATAGGCAGATTCATTCCCACACAAAATTTAAGGAACACTCCCATCAGAATCCTCTCTCTCTCTCTCATACACAAATAGTACAACTGTAATTAATCTTGTTATGGATAATTCTATATAACAACTTTGAGCTCAAAATAGCAACTCCAATGATATGTGAGGAAGACAAGCAACTTGTAGTAAATATCATGCTTAGATCTACCAAATTTAGGCATGGACACCTGCCACGTGTTCTTACACCAGCAAAAGAGAAGAAGGGGGGGGGGGGGGGTTGGAAATTTCCTATAATAAAAATTATTATTGTTGTTATTTAAAAAAAAAAAAAAATCTCAAAGATCTTAAGGATCCAGAAAAGAGATTGGGAAGAGCAGCACAAATTAACGAGCAAGATAAAAAACCAAGGCAGTTGCATCTGCCAATTAAATTTCTCATGTTGGAGATCATTCAGAAGTTGCTGCAGGGCTTTATTGACCATCTTTTGAGGCACTAGAAAGTTAAAAAGATCATGCAATAAGAGAAATGAAATGCCTGAAAATGGATGAAGGATCTATGAGCTCTTAAACACAATGTCCTTTTCCATGAACCATCAAATGTTCTCCTTCACATGCACCATAGTCCATAGATATCTGTTATATGCAAACTTAACTTTCCCCTTCTCTAAGCGTTGTTCCCACCCCATTTGTTTTATAACAAGGGTTCTCTTTTATATATACAGGACAAAACGACACAATAACATTTGTTGATTTAAATGGTAGAGCAATTTGGCATATACCTGTTGTATCTGTGCACTAACATTATAACCCCCACTAATCATAAAATCCACAGTTGCATCTTCCCACCAAGGATATAGACAATGCAAGCGGCCCACCTAGATAAGATAACAGGAAAAAAATATCATTAGATCCAAGATCACCAATGCAGCAACCCATATTTTTATAACAACTAGAACTTTTTCTGAGTATACACTCACATTAGCCCAATCTAAGCTGGTACCAAATGAGATGCCAGTAAAGGCCAAAACATTTACATATAAGCGCAGCAGGATGCTCTTCAATAAATAAACCTGATCCAAAAAGAGTGCCCACAGTCATTGTTAATTAATGTATGATACAAACTCCCCCACCCCCCCCACAAAAAAAAAAAGGTTTAGGCATAACTAAAGAAAGCTTGTTTTGCTTTGCTTTTAAATTTTAACATCTAACTTCTTCTTTTTTAAGACAATTATGGTCATATTATCTACTTTGCATTTGTATCAGCAAAATACTAGAATCCATTATTGCAAAGTACTTAGTCATAATACGTGCTGTTAAAGAAGAAAATACAATCAACAGTTTTTATAATGTTAGGCAATGAATAAAAGGATAGCATACAAACCAGAACATATCATCCGCATTAGTTGATCTTTGATGTTTAATGGTTAATTCTGAGCCACTTTCACATGTAATTAAAAATGTTAGAATTATAGATTGTACGACATGAACCATGAATAAAAAATCCAAAATGCAAGGTGCTGAGGCAATTATAAGGCTTGCTCCTCCTCTATCACATTTTTGCAGGCAAGTCCAAAAAGCAAGAGGCAACAGTTGTATATTTGGTTGGAAAACCTCTAAATATCCCTGAATTGAAGGTAACAACTCACTACATATATTATCCACTATCAGCTCTTGTAAACCTGATGGACCTCAGAAATAGAAAGTTTCAATTTTTGGTAATTTCCCTTCAGGTAAATTAATAAGAATAGCATGATGCAAAGCTTATATCTTATCAAAATTATTTGAGAATTCGTTGTCCTGTTTCTGAAGCCTCTCATAGAAAAGCCTGAAGCATTACTATGTATCGACATTTGAGAATCAAGTATACAAGCTTTATATATGATGAAAAAATGAGTCCATATTAACATCTAAACAAAAGCACATAATCAATGATTAACGAAAGGGATCATGGGTGGCTAAGCACTCATGCAGAAGGCATTGAGTTGGATAGTGGCAATATGAGGGAAAGTATTCAGGTGGTTTGTATAAAGAATAATATAATTCATTTGAAGAAGCCATGATCTCACCTCCAGCTTATTCCTATAAGGAGGAGAGATGCCATTTGAGCAATGCATGTGTACTTAACAATAAAAATAAATAAATTGACTGAAGACATCACTAACAGAAAGGAAACCTCTAAATAAAACAATATTAACATAAGTTAAGGCTCAGGCAATGAGCAAAAAATACATGACTTTTATGACGTGATGGCCTTAAATAAATTTTGATAGCAGAAATAATTTAAAATTGTTAGTTGTCTGGACTAATAGATTTATGGAAAGACTCACCCCAGCATATGCTGCAATTCTGGGTAAAGTTGCTAGATTTCCTGTGCCTTCTGCATACACACTTGCATCAATTAAAACCAGCTTTTCAACCTGAAAAAGGTGAACTAGAAACAATGATGTTTCATAGAACGTTAGAGGGTGGATCGAGGTTCATAATCATAAGTTCAATTATTCAATATACTCACGGCTTCTGGATGGTTAGCTACAAAGTCAATTGCAACAGCAGCACCAAGGCTTGGTCCAACCAATATCATTGGCCTTTTGATGTGTGATTTCCAAAGCTGTTGTTGAGATGAGACAAGTCCATTTCAGGATAAAACACAATGTATGTGAACAAGGTGCTATCATTATGTACTGGAGATAGGTTCTTCTGCCAATGACATGATGATATGCCCATAAAACGCAAACATGTAATTGACTGTCAAAGCTTCATAACAATGCCAGAAAAACTTAGCCATATCACTTATAAAGGACACGCAAATAAGCTGTCAAAGTGTCATATGTATGTTTTAGGCTTCCTATTATATTTAAAGCTTCCTTCACAATACAAATTTGGTGATAAGATTTCCTTCATATACACAAGAATAGAAGACATCCATGAACCAATAAGAAGTACCTGATAAAAGTGTTCACGCTTAGATGCCACATTACATGGTGGAAGCCTTTCTGACACATGAAACAAGAAACAAAGCATTTTTTCTTAAAAAAGAGTAAACACGCAACAACAACAAAGCTTTAGTCCGAGAAAGGATATGTCTAGTATGTCTAGAGTCCAAGTAAATGCTAATTTGCTAATAGGCCAAAAAACCCATATATACACTAATACACACACACGAGCAGATAAAACAAACCTAAATCAGAGAAACCCCAACCAAGTATGTCCACAGCCCAAGTCTCTAAACCAGCCTCCTCAAGCAACGGATATGTGTACCTCCATTCTAAACAGGAGCTGAATAATAAGATCTAGTGGTGAACTCCATAGACAAATTAAGCAAATGACATCTTTCAAAACAGTAATGCTAAAGACCTGTCAAAACCATGGAGAAGAACCACTGGATTTGTCTTGCTCTGTATTAATGGCCTCACACAACTACTCATGATACTATTATCCGAGAAGCTGACCTGCAATTTTTGGCAGGCACATTGTATTAAAAAGGATATATGCAGTCACAAATAGGAAATATTATATCTTGGGAGTCAAGTAGGCTCAAGTAGAAACTACAGGAAGTATGTTACGATTGAAGAATAATCCTCTATCCCGCTAAGAGTGTTCCACTTTATACTCTACCAACTATAGTATGACATGTGTCAGATATAATTTTTTTAACCTTATACTTCAATTAATTTATAAAGAAAAACCAGGAGAAGTGGCGGGCTGCGATTAGTGGAGTATAAAATGGAACACCCACGTTGGGACAAAGGATGTTTATTCATTATGTATTGTTATTCCACCTAATGCATAATGTATAGCTAATAGCTAATAGAATATACATATATATATATATATATATATATAACTACTGTACTTCTAGAGTTAAGTTGTTAACCGACCTTAAGATTAGATGGACAATAAGTGTCCTAAAAATCAATAATAAGTAGAAAATGTCTAGGAAATAAGTAAATGCATGAATAGTTTTGGGAAAAAGGGGAATGCAAGGCTTGGCCGATGTTAAAATAATAGTTAAATAGTTAAATATTCTCTTAATTCCATTCATCCTATCTATATTGTTAGTTCTCTATTCTATTTTGGAATGTCCCAAATGGACAAACCCAATAATGGGTAGTATGATCTTCTTTGAAGGACGAATTTACACGTAATATTGATAATTTTCCCAACTTATCTTTTAGCTTATTTGAAGAGAAATATTATGTCTATAACGTTTTTAAAATACTTTCACAACAAATAATAAGCAGCAGTTTGTTACAAGTTGTTATTGATAGACAAAAAAATAATTTCAGCAATAGATTTAAATTAGAACAAAAAAAACTTACTATCTATAATTTATTGCAAAAGTGTTTGAAAAATCTTATTTGAAAGATTAATAGTATCTCTTTTTGACTACCCTTATTTTAATTTAAGTTAAGAAAAGCAATTTTGAAAAACTCTACTCCTATTCCATTTTTTTTTATGCCCCAAAGCACTTGTCCAGTTTCAACTTTTATTTAAAGTGCAATGCATGTTAGGTCTCTCTTTTATTTAGTACCATACTTTAGCATTGTTTTACACAGGACACTAAAATATTAAACAACGCTACAAAATTCTAAGGGCAAATAAGAAGAGTGAGTGAGAATTTACGTACAGGTACAGGAAGTCTGTCAATCCTCGTGGCGAGCTTACGAGCGAAAGTGTCTTTGATATTCTCCACTTGTTTTGGGAGAAATGAAGGAAAAGACAACTCAGCGTAACACACTGCCCCACTACTGCGTTTCTTCGTCATCGCCATTGTAATTGTTGCTGTTGATGGTGCTGCTGCGAAGCTCGCTGTGAGGGCCACCATGTTTTCGTTTGCTCACCCGCCTGGGAAGTTAGCATTACCCAGCCGGCTTCACGAACTCCAACTCCAACGCACTCTGCTCTCTTCTTCTCTATCTGTAGATAAAATATGCGGCAGTGGAGTGCTTCTAAAAAATGAGAAAAAAAAAAATCTAAATGTAGTGAGGTATTGGGCCAGCCGAACAGGCCCAGAAACACTGAGAGGCATCTTAAGAAAATCTATATGTGTCCAAGTTTTTGTTTTTGTTTTTTTTTTTTAATTATCTCCTTACCTATTGATTGGTTAATGATGTATTATGTATCTTATGCATGTAACCACATTTCTCAATGAATCGGCTTGTGGGGTCCATCCCATGTGGAACAATGGTTATATGAGGCAATTATTAAGTATTTTTTAAGTACAATGACATGATGTTCTCTTCTCTCACATTCATGATAGATTCCATTAATTAAATTTATGGTAAAATCCATTATAATATGGTAAAGTTATAATTGAAATAACATTACTTTTACATGCATCTATCACTAACACTACTATACTAGGGGAGAAGGAAGTGGGGGTTTGAATCACTAATAAAGGCATCACAAAAGATGTCATTATCACTAAACTTTCATTTGAATCCTAACATGTTATTTTTGTTGAGAATTTCATTTAATAGCAATACCTTCTTTTTATATACTATTCACAATTTGTCATATTAGTAAGTTGCAACAATAACAATATCACTTTTATACTTAAGCCAAAATCCTTGTTGAGATAGACCCGTAAATGCAGCCAACAATCAAAACACAAGCATTACTGATCTGAGTTTTCAACCACTGCCACTCAAATGGTCATCCCATCCATGTTTATGTTCTTATGTATTATCGGTATTTTTTTTTTTTTCTATAATGTAGATCATTTAATAGGCTAAGAATCTCCCATATGATAGACAATTGAGTGGAAAATGAATGAGTTTCTTGATGATACAACCTATAGACAAATGTCCTTGTTGTACAATTGATGCTAAAAATACAAAAGAATAATAATAATTTTTTTTTTTTTTACTATTTACAATACTTGTTTGACACTTGTTGATTACAAGAGTCAACCCACCATGAACAATTGTTCCTTTACTGTTTATAAAGGAGTCAAATACTTATTTACACTAGAAAATAAGGGTATCATCTCGAATTGATATTATTTACCATCAAATATACCAAATTTGCAATAGTAAGAAAGAAATTGTGCAATTTTGTGTGAATTGATTTTATTGTAGATGTTTTTTTTTTTCCCCCCAAATAATTGAGTTTTTTTTTTTATTTTTTTATTTTTAAGGGAATGATAATGGGTCAGATTTGGGAAGAAATCAAGTTCTTCCATCCCAAATCCTTTAACTATTTTACATACAAAACCCTATTAAATTCTAGGAATTGCATCATAAACTCATCCCATTTATATTTAAAAATGCCAAACCAAAGCTTGCCTATTCCTCTTAGAAATTAAATTCTATAAGGACATGATATCACATCATCTTATTACATATTTAAAAATAAGTACAATTACACTCAATCAATGCTAATACTCATATATAAATTCAATCAAATTAGGAATTTATTGAGATGTTATTAAGTGTAGTAGGATGTATTGAATTTTAGGTAAAATGCTAATGTGACAATCATTATTGGATGGTGTAAAATATAAATTTTCCACCACGTCCTTACTAAATTGTTCAAATGTCTATTGAATCTTGTTAATGGAATTGGAGGGGCTCAGATTGAGTAAGTCCATAGTTGGGGCTTAGGCCATTTTTCCTAAGTTTGGGCTCTTAGACTATATAATCAAGAGGGACAACTGTAGGCATACCAAAAACCTTGAATTCAAGCATAAAAAATAAATAAATAAATAAATAATAAAAAATAAAAATGAAGAAGAAGAAGAAGATAAAAGAAAAAAGAAAAAAAAAAAAAAAAAAAGACTCTTGCTTTAGAAAAAGCCAGTTATTCCCTTTGGCCAAATTACATAGTCCTCCCCCTAAAAAACCGATGGGTTACTTTGAAGATTTCCCACATGAACTTTCACTGATTTTAGTCATTTTACCATTTGAGAGCATCTTCGGCCAACCCAAGGTACGTTGAGGAATTTTACTTTGTTTTGAAAAGTACACTATAAAGTTAGGTCAAGGGGATCCTATTCGTTTAACCCAGGCTCTCTTTTTGTGGCTTTATTTGTTATTCCTACTTCCACCTATAGGACTAAAGTAATGAGTAAGAGCATCCACAGCAGTGGAGCTAAAAATTTAGCTTTTTAGCTCCACCAAAAGTTACTTTATCTATTTTACCTACATACATGCTGCAGTAGTGGATCTATTTTAGCTTTTAACACAATAAAATAATATAAACATCACAATAAAATAATATATCCATTACAATAAAATAATATATCCACTACAATAAAATAATATATCTTATACAATAAACAACAACCACAACCACCTTCAACCGCCACCGCCGACTTTTTTTCCACCGCCGTCATCGCCGTCGTCGCCGCCGCCGCCACCGCCACCGACTACTCTTTTTCCGCCGCCGCCGCCGCCGCGTGATAGCAAATAATCGTCTAGTGTTATATATTTTTTTTAACCCCAAATTATACTCGTACATTTTTTTTTTTTTTAGTAAAACAATTTTTCAATTATCATGATAACGTATTATCATCTCAATTATCCGGAAGCAACCTTGAAATAATGTGAACTATGAAATGAAGGAACTTTATAATGTAGTCCATAGATTTATAAGAAAACATAGAAAATAAAATACATATTATAGCAAGAACAATGTAGTCCATAGATTTGCTCACATACATAACTCAAACCAAATTACAGTGACCCAATACATTCATGTGGTTTAATGCAACACAGTAATATGGTTCTATGCAACACAACAATTTACAGAGACCAGGTTTTGTGCAACACAACAATTTACAGAGACCACCCATACAGAGACCACCCATACGTAACTCTGGCTCTGTGCAACACAACAAATTACACTAACAACAAAACATAAAAACTTTCCCGCACAAATTACAGAAACCACATAATCCAGACAAGAAATTTCTGCAAATAGAAAATTCTCAATACAGAGCCCACATAATCCACACAACCAATTCCTGCAAACAGAAAATTCCCAATACAGAGTGCACAGAATCCACACAACAAAATAACAGAAAATTTCCAAAACACAAAATTTCCAATACAGAGACCACATAATCCACACAACCAATTCCTGCAAACAGAAAATTCCCAATACAGAGAGCACAGAATCCACGCAACAAAATAACAGAAAATTCTCAAACAGAAAATTCCAAATACAGAGACCACAAAATCACAATAACCCAGAAAAATTAAGCTATGAAAAAATTCACTACAAAAGAAAAGAGAGAGCACTGACGGCGACGGACGGCGACGATGATAAGTGAGGGAGATGAGCTGGAGTGCGATGAGTGAGAGAGATGAGTGAGGGAGATGCGGCGACGGACGGCGTGGGCTGGGTTGGTCTGGGACGGCGACGGCGTGGGCTGGTTTGGGCTGGACGGCGACGGACGGCGTTGGCGAGGGCTGGTCTGGGACGGCGATGGGTGAGAGAGATGAGTGCGATGGGTGAGAGAGAGGAGTGAGGGAGATGCGGCTGGGACGGTGTGGGCTGGGCTGGGCTGGGACGGCGAGGGACGGCGTGGGCTGGGCTGGTCTGTGGCGGCGACGGTGATGAGTGAGGCAGGAGTGATCTGGGAGATGAGAGTGAGGGAGAAGGAGATTGAGAGTGACGGTGAATGTGAGATATAAAATAAAAGAATGAAAAAAAAGGGGAAGGAGTGATTATTTTAATCGGGCTGCTGCTTAAAAAAAAATTTTTTTTTTTAGATGAGTGCTACAGTGCACATCTATCTATAGATGTGCACTGTAGCAAATCAGCCAAATATTATGGCTTTGGCTCCACTGCTGTGAGCTTGTTTTGCAATATTGGTGGAGCTAAAATAGTATTATAGCTTTTTAGCTCCACTGCTGCAAATGCTCTAAGCATATCGGGTTCATTGTCCAGTTATACGTGTTTTGAATGGATTCAGTGCAACTGGATACTGAACCTAAGTCAAGTCCTAAAGTAATTGCAGAGCTCACTACAAAACGCGGGGGCCTTGGGCCGCGTTTTTTAAGCCGCGGCCATAAAAAACGCGGCCCAAGGTGAGGCTAAAGCCCCATTTTAAGAAACGCGCTCTATTATTTTGCTTCCTCTAATAGAATTTTAGCCAAAGAAAAAAAAAAAAAAGCTAAAAGGAATAAAATAATTGCTTCTTTTATTTGTAAGGTGATGATCAAGACTCTTAACAACTTCCTAAATAACTTTAACAGCTATTTGTTTGTTCCATGTTGTCTACTTTCTCTTCAACTTATTAAGTACTCTTCCTTTCTTAATCATTTTCCACTTCTCATCTCAAATGATTCGTTTTTGCTTTTTTCTTCTTCCTTTTTTCCCCGGGGGGTATGCAGAGACAACTAGGTTGTTTTTTTTTTTTTTTTTCTTAATCAAAATATATGAATGTAAAATTTTATAATCTTACATGACTTATTTATTTCTCTTTGTTTTTTAAACATTTTATGAATTTTTTTATTTAAGTTTGTGGTATGTTTTTGTCTCTCTATATATATAAATCATGACTGTAAATCACTTGTTAAACCAAAAAAACAAGAAAGAAAAGAAAACTATGACTATTCAGCAAGAAAGAAAAAGAAAACAATGACTTGTATACGGGCCTATTTGATTCGAAATCACCAAACACATATGACACAACACATGGAATGAATGGATAAAGCTTACACGACAAACTAGGGGAGCCGAATCATGAATAGGTCATGGCCCCATTATTAATAATTTAACTGAATAGTTCCTCCTTTTCTTTACAAGTATGAGGATGGAACTATCCAAATTTCAATGTAATGTATAGGCTGAATCCCAAAAGAAATTGTACCTCGGACCTACCAAATATGGAAGAATTGGTATAACCATACGGGGTCATTGCACTGTTAATAAAAGAAAAGAAAAATGGGTCCTTACTTTTTAAGTACTTGCTGAGTCCTACGTGCTACGATAATGTATAATATGACCATTGGAAATTGACTAAGAGAATCGCATGCACTTATTAAAACCTTCAAATTAGTTATAATAATATTATATGTTGTAACTAGTGGCGGAGCCAGAAATTCAATTAGGAAGGGTAATGTTGAAAGCAAAATTAATTTTTTTTAATATTAATTGATATTAATTAATAGCAAACTAAATACACAAATATATATTAATGTAATTTGGAGATTAATCTAAATAAATAGAGTTTAAACTATCAATTTTATTTCTTAAAATAAATTATTGTAAAAGTGTTAAGAGCATAACAATGTACTAGTAAGTTTGTATCCTCACTGCCTTGAATGCTATTAAAAAATAATGTTGAATTCAACATTTTTTCTCTATTCTCTTAAGCAGTTAAAATTTGGATTATAGCAAAAACAAGATTGAAAAAAAATTAAAAACTAAAAAAATAAGAAAAAGAGTGGAGGCTATGGTTTTAGTGGTATATATGAATATAAGTAGGCCATTTAAGAAAAAAATAATAATAATGATTATGTAGAACCCACCAAGAGGTTGACACTGGGAATTATATAACTGGTAGACAATAAAGTAGTATAAGTGGTGGATCTAAATGAAAATTGAATATTCAACAATTGTGAAATTTATTATGAGAAATATTGTATATACTATATAGTATTGCTCTGACAATTATAACATTTGTTATGAAAAAAATTGTGTAAATTCATTATTTACTGTTAGTAGTTTGGAAACTTGTCAAAATGACAATACTTTTAGTCTTATGTGGAGCCATTGAACTTTGTTTTCATTGGAAAAAGATGAAAATGTGCTATGTTCTTATACAAGACATTAGATTGCTTTCTTTTAGAAGTAGAGAAGTCTTCTTATTTATGCTAAGGGCAAAGTTGAGATAGAAAAATTTTGTCAGGGGCAAGTTGCTTTATAGGTATATTATACAGGAGTTTTTTGGGGAGGGGGGGGGGGGGTGCACTTGCCCCCTCTGGCCCTCCCCTGGCTCTGCCAATGGTTGTAGTTGTCCTTTGAGCTTACACTATGGTTATGGCCTTTTGGGATTGTGATTGCATAGTTTGTCGTTTGAATTATTCTTTAAAAAAATTTATAGACTAAGTTTGGATGTAAACTTAATTATAAGCAATGACTATAATTCTACCAAAAATATTTTTATTGGATATGAATTTTGACAAATTTATAATTAGACAACATTTTATTCTTATATTAATTATGGTTGCAAAATTTCTAGAAGATCAAAAGTCAATAACTATATTATCAATCAAATGTTTAAATTTCAAATTTTTGTAGTTCAAATTTATGCTTAAAAAATAGTAAATAGCATTTAATTGACATGAAATTTGACATGTATGTTAAGAATATTATACAATCCAAATGTTAGATTTTTAAAACATATAGTCATGTTAATATTTTTAGTGGGGATTGTAGTCTACAACTAAGTTTGTATTATAATATTATATGTTGCAGCTGTCCTTTGAGCTTACATTAGGGTTATGGGAGCGTGATTGAATGCTTTGTCATTTGAATTATTCTTTAAAAAAATTTATAGACAAAGTTTAGATACAAACTTGATTATAGCTAATAACTATAATTCTACTAAAATTATTTTTATTGAATATGAATTTTGACAAATTCATAATTAGATAACATTTTTTTCTTATATTAATCATGGTTGCAAAATTTCTAAAAGATCAAAGATTGATAACATTAATTTCTAAAAGATCAAAGATTGATAACATAATGTTATCAATAAATGTTTAAGTTTCAAATTTTTGTAGTCTAAATTTATGCTTAAAAGATAAGTTTATGGATGGAATAGTAAATAACATCTAATTGGCATGAAATTTGACATGTGTGTTAAGAATATATAGACAATCCCTTCATATATTGGCCCTTAATTGTTTATAATTTTATTATAATAGAACATTATACACGAGGATTCCAACGTGTTATTTGTCCTTGCACAAAAGGTTAGGGGATAAATGTTGTCATGTAGTGATTGTTGGATATATTTCAACAATTTACTTTTGTGATAAAGCAAAAGAAACAATACACAAATCTAAGAATAAGCAATAACACAAATAAATGTGATAGACAAAAAACAATAAATAGATACTGTGTGTATATATATATATGAAGAAATCTACAAATAATTAAAAACTCACAGACTAAATGCATGAAAGATGAATGATTTAGATCAAGTCTTGTGTTTGACCCAATCTCCTTAAAGCAGATTTCGCCCTTCACACAATCACTGTGATGCTTTGAGACTCATGGACTTCTGCCTCCTAGGATAAAATGATCTACAGCATGAAAACAAAGCACACAAGGTCGTGCTTTGCAAACTACTTAATTTCTCTTTTTCTCTCTTTGACACAAAATGAAATGCACAAAAAATATTCTCACTGGGAGAGTTTTCTAAAAAAATAGTTTTTATGAATGAGGAACTATGAAAAATTATACGTTATTAAACAAACACTTTGTTTCAGTAATTACTGCTGTGTACAGACTAACTGACTCAAAAATTAAAATAATAAAATATTATTATTTGGACAAGTAGGCCCAGTCCACATATGCCAAAAGCCCAACCTAATATCCAACTCATGAGCATATAAACTCATATATTATTTCTTTCATTTCCTATGTGGGACTCAAGATTTTTACCATTTTTAATATCATTTTCAAGTGAACATAGAAAACATCAATTTCTTATTCACTCCAAGCTATTTTTCCAACAATACCCCACATGAATAGAAATTGATAATCACAATGCAAATGATGATGCAGACACAGAGAGAGTAGAAGAAAAGTTACTGTATCGGGAGAAGTAGCTTATGGCTTTGAATTTTCCTTTGTGAAAGACAATCGGATATACTAGCTAACCAGTGAACATGATGTCTTGAACTGTTCAAACGTTTGTGTATACCAAGACAATAGAATTCACATAGCTCCTTTTCGTTCTTATAGTTGTGTTCATTTTGGCCTTGAACATATCCTAGTAAATTCATGAAGTGCTTTAGGGAATTCAATCTTAAAATTCTCATGGAAGTGGCCTACTTCACACTCATATAGGTGACTTTTATTAAGAGTATCCTGCTATACCCCACTTGAATTTTCAAGATATAAGAATCATTAACAGCAAAGTTTATCCAGAACATCGCTTACAAGCATCACTATTTCATCATAAGAATAGGTGGGAGATGTAATCTCCATAGTGATAAAAATTAGTCTCCACAATTTTGTTGTCCCTTTGAAAACCTAGATCTTGGGATCTCCAGTCAACTAGGTGGGGTTACCGTTATGAAAACTTTAGGTCATAGGCTTTAACCCCATTCCCCTCGATGAGCAATTTACTTGCTTTCCACTCAAACAGTTGATTATGGATCCGTTTTATAATTTAGAATCACTTCCATTTGAGAGCAACTGCCTCATAGTATTATGTCTCCAACAAATATGTTGAGAACTACCATAACTTTATACAAATAGGAGGCACAAGTATCCAACAATGCATGTCTGTTTAGATTTATTGACTTCCCAAAAATACATATGCTCTTTACATAAGGTGTTCTCACTAGACTGTTGTCACATTTCTTATGTGATTGAGACAAGACAAGTCCATTAGATGTATTAGAAATTTTTATTTCTTCTATCACATCTACAACACTTACATAAGCATATCCCTAGCCTCTTGTGATATATTTCACATCACACACTAGTTGCATTAGTTCTAAACTCATTTGACATCATCTCTTTGTCAAATTTCTCATGCCATTGGATTGGAACTTGCTTCAATCTATACAAAAATTTAACAAGTTTAAGCACTTTGTTTCCTTGTACAAGAACCATAAACCCCTTTGGTTTATTGTGTATTAAGAAAACTCACATCTTCCTTTTATTTGTAGCCTTCTAAAACAAGTCTCGCATTGTAATAGTCAATAATTCCATCAACTCTCAAATTCCCAAGTGGTAGATCTACCAACTACTATGCATAGATTTCTAAGATTGATTTAATGCACTATTGACAATCTCTTTTCCAAGAAGGCACCTCAAAATATCACTTCCTTGAAACTTTAAGTTCATCTTCTAACATTTAAATTAGAAAATTTGGACCAAACGAACATGATGTTTGTCCTTTTATTATGCTTAGGCTCAACCTCTCTTCTATCAACTCTTGATCATGAGAGATACTAAACATAGACTCAAACTTTCTTTTAAGAAAGTTTAACACTTTAAATATATTCTAATTAATTTTCATGCAAATAAGAATAATAGATTCATAAATTAGAGAAGCACTATGCATTACTGTTATGACCATTACCAATGAAAACACAATCAATGGTTCTTTATCCTTTAAGAATAGGAATCACCACCTTCATCAAACACCCCCACATTTAAAAAAATTATAGAAAGGCTATCACTCTTTCCACAATTCACAAGGTGTCTTAGTGGTTTTCTTTTAAGGCATTTCAATGAAAAAATAAAGTGGAATAATAGCTTCCCCCCACAAGTTCTATGGTAATCAAGAACTTATTGCATTCGTTGAATTATTTCTCAACTTCATTCTTATAATGAATAGACATCTCTAATGTCTCATCCTTGCTTACTTAATAAGCACTCATAATAGACTTTTGTGCATTCCAAATTTTTGACAACTCAATTATGTCAACTAAGGCATGTAACATATATTTCATTCAAAGAAATATTACAAAACATATATTGGGATTAAACACATTAATATTCAATCAAGTTCACACATGCCAAAAAAAAAAATATATATATATATATATATATACACATGTATGTAATAAAATAAGACTATACGTGTTTAAATACAATAATCATGTGTCCTCCATACCAATACAAATAATTGTGCCTTAAACTTTATAAATAAATAACACCTCTGGTCAAGGGGTGAACTGTACACTCTCTAACTCAGAGTGAAACCCCATAATTATAGCCCCATGAGTGTGCAATTGGTCTCAATCTTGGGCTTATATCCACACAATTGAAATTATTAATAATAGCTCTCATAATGCTATTTTAATTATCAAATAGAGGATCACTTCATGAATTAGTAAAGCCTAACCAAAAACTAAAAAATGGTAGCCATGCCCAAAATTGAATGCATTTAAATGGATTCAAAAAATTTTGCCTCCATTGAAATTCAAATTTCCTTTATTCGTTTAGCCCATACACCATTGCACATATAAAGCCGAGGACATGTTACTAGCATTAATGACATGTTTAATTGCCATTTACATCTACCCTTGATATCAAATAAAAACCATATTACCATATATATCAATATATGTATTACTTTACTCAAATAGATTACATTCAATGAACTAGTGCTATTACAATCTTGCACAGAAATCAATGGTCAGACATTAACTAAATTACAATCTGCCCAAACTCCAATGCTTCCTCTTGCCGGCCGTTGCAAACATAGTAAATAAATCTCACACAGCAGAACGAATCAGGTTTGTAATATTACAATCAACCAAAAGCAACTATAATTGTTAAATAATTATAATTCAATCGGCTAAACTCCAAAAGAAGAACATATACCAGATTGAAACTTAAATTAATCAAATCTGGTTCTTTGAAGCATAAAAATAACGTTAGGCATACAATATATGATTACATATATTGTATAATATTGCTTTCACAAAACATTAAATGCCCAGAAATAACGAAGGCACACAAATTAAAACAATCAGATTTATAAGTTGCACAATACGAACACACTAGCAACATACTCTAAATAATACCCACCCAAGCTAATAAGACAAAAAGACTGAATATTATATAATATAATCAAAACCACCAACACTGTCAAGCATGAAATCAACTTTATCCAATGCTTATAATAATATCAAAAACACTAAACCAATGAAGCTAATACAAATATCTACAGTCAACCCACAGAAACAAAAATCTACAAACATAACAACGGTCAAACCGACACCAAGTCAAACCGACACCAAAACGTCATGGAAGACAAAGACCAATTATAGAAAAACAAAGAAGATAGACATTCACGATAAGATAAACACAAACCGCCTGTGTGTTTGTTTCAGTACTGTGTCTTTCTCAAACAAGTAAGCAAGTGGGTTTGTCCCACGTTGTCCAAGTGTGTGTCTCTCAATGGGTTTAAAGTCTTCACATAACATTTAAGAGTGATCAATTTTTGTATGTTGTGTGTTGTATGATATTAAACCCAAGTTCCTACTCCCCTGTGTTTGTTTCAGTCCTGTTTCTTTCTTTTAAAAAAAAAAGATAAACACAAACCCAATTTTGTGCAGGAATACAAACAATTGATGAAGAAATCTGCAAATAATTAAAAACTTACATACCAAATGCATGAAGAATAAATGATTCAGATCAAGTCTTGTGTTTGACACAATCTCCTTAAAGCAGATTTTGCTCACAGCACGAAAACAAAGTACACAAAGTCTTACTCTGTGAACCAATCAATTTCTCTTTCTCTCTCTAACACAAAATGAAATGCACAAAAAATATTCTCAAAGGGAGAGTTTTCTAAAAAAGTGGTTTTTATAAATGAGAGACTATGAAAAATTATACGTTATTGACCATGTACTCTGTTTCAGTAATCAGTAATTACTACTGTGCACAGACTAACTGACTCAAAAATTAAAATAATAAAATATTATTATTTGGACAAGTAGGCCCAGTCCACATATGCCAAAAGTCCAATCCAATGTCCAACTCATGAGCATATAAACTCATATATTATCTCTTTCCTTTCCTATGTGGGACTCAGGATTTTTACCACTTTTAATATCATCTTCAAGTAAACATAAAAAACATCAATTTCTTAGTCACTCCATGCTATTTTTTCAAGGATGATTAGTGAAGTTAAGTCATGAATGCAGCAAGCAAAACATGTATTTTTAATTATCTATTTGTTGAAGCAATAATTAAATGTTTTGAAAAGAAATTATTAATCATGAAATGGAGTTTAAATTAGAGTGCCTTTGCCAAGCTTTTTTCTTTTCTTTTTTTCTTTTGCCTTTTGTTTTGGATTAATATTGTTATTTTTTTCAAATAATCTAACCTTAACATTTTTACAATAAATTAGCTTCAAATTTTTGTTACACATTTAACATAAATATTACTAAAAATTAAATTTTTTAGTAAATATTATGTAAATAAGTTGTTTCTAAACATACTCTTGGTCTCCTGTATCTCTCCAAATTCTTTTCATGATTTCATCTTCACGATCAGGAAAAAATTTGGTTCCATACCAAGTTCAGGAAGATTTTTCCAAAAAAAAAAAAAAAAAGTTTGGCTCTTGCCAATAAGACTAATACATTTCATAGCAAATACTGTAAGCTCGTTTGGAAGTATAATCGGGTACCCAAAAAAAAAAAGAGTTTCGTTTGGCAGTGAAATTGGAAATAGCTCATGCTTTATCAATCATAAAATTAAACGAAATTCCCGTTATCAAATACTAGCCAGCAAGGAGCTTTTTATTTTTTATAATAGGAAGCAAGAAGGATTTAGTATGGTTGTAATGTGATCATTTGGAAATTTTGAGAACGTACTAAGAATTTAATTTTTTATTTTCAGAAATGACATTTTAATTACCTTGAAATTCCAGGGGAGGTAATGGCAGCAATGACTGCAAAAGGTCCACCGGTTGGAGGCAGTGAAGAGACAGAAATCTTAGCTTGTCGAAGGGCGTTGGAGTTCGCCATTGACGCTGGCTTTACAGACTTGATTGTTGAAGGGGATAATGCTGCTGTAATGTCTTCACTTTCATCATCGATCTGGAGCTGATCTGTCACGGCTTGGGCATATTATACAGGATATTCAATGGTTGGCCAACGGGATTAGATGGGTTTATTTTAGTCATGTTAAGCGAGGTGCAAATTCGGTGGCACATGTATTAGCCAGACATGCGAAAGATGTAATTGAAGATATAGTCTGGTTGGAGGATACTCCCCCACCAGCTATTGAGGCATTGTACTATGATTCCTTACATTTGAATGAGTAATAGATCCGGTCCATTTTCAAAAAAAAAAAAAATTACCTTGAAATTCTTGATCCATAAACACAATGTAACATACCTATATAATCTTAACATTTCACTTGTTATTATAAAAAAATTATAAAAAATAATATTTCATTTAAAATAGTCAAATCAAAAGTTTTGTAACTCAACTAAATAGTACTTCTGATATTTCTAACGGAAACATTCAAAATTTAAATACTCCATCTCTTGTTGTAACAACTAATTTATAATATATATATATATATATATATATTAATTTTAAAAGTTAAAATTATATAGATATGGTACATATAAAACAATTTGTATCATATTTTTTTTATAAAATACGGTTCCTTTTGAAGTTAATTTCTCATTTAGATCAAGTGTTTTTGAGAATAAGTCAAGGTTGTCAAAGGATTTGAAGATTAAAAAAATGAATTAAACATAAATACCTACAAGTATTTTTATAAGATTAGCTTTTTGAAAGTAGAAGATTATAAGCCCTTGATATTTTCTCAACATCGCAAGAAGAAGGTAACTTATTCGTTTTCTTCCGTTGTAACATTGCTATTGAACTATCAAAAAAATAATTAGCTACTAAAAGTTCTTTGGATTTCAACATTAACAAAAAATAAATTTATCATGTATTAAATATTTGCAATCTTACTCTTATAGTATGTAAAAATCTACAATCATACAGTTCCCACACATTGTGAGGAGAATAACCACACAACTATAAGAATGAAGACATGTAATTGTGGTATGCATTGTATATGTATATGCATGTTGCCAATGCCACGGAAGGCCCCCGTGGGCATACTACAAAGCCATGATAGCCCCATACAATGGCAAAGTCAGGATTTCGGTTTAGAGGAGGCAATATTAAAAGATAATATTCATAATAACAGCAAAAAATTATTAATTTATATTAACTACAAAATATATGAACAATTGTAAACAACTGCAAATGTCGTACAAAAACTAATATAAACGTAAACTATTGTTAGACATCTAAGTTAACTCTAAAATAAATTGAAAAAATATATCAATTTGAAAATATTAAGAGTATAAAAATTTAATTGTAAAGTTGTATATATGTCTCGCTGGCTTGATTGCTTTTAAAAATATAAGTTAAATTCAACTTTTTATCTATTTTTCAAAGTATTTAAAATTTGTGTTCATAATAAAAAACCACATTTTGAAACTAAAATGTCAAGACTTTTTTTTTTTTTTTAAAGTGTAAAATATAGGACTATCAATTGAAGTGCAATAAAAAAATTATTTAAAAAAACCCAAAATGCAGTGATTATTATTATTATTATTATTTCTAAATTTAAGTGCTAGCTTACAGGCAAGACAAGTCAGAGTGGAAGTAATTACCTGTTTGTTTTGTTTCTTTTTTTTTTTTTTTTTGTATCAGAGTGTAAAACATGATGAGCATGAGAGGCATAAAGACTTGACAGAGTCAGCAACAAGGCAAAGCTGCAGAATTGAAGAAAGAAGAGAGAAGCAAGAGTTAAACGACAAGTAGCTTAAGATGTTAAAGCTGTGTATAGTTTTAGTTTGCATTTATCAGTTGTAGAGGTTAGTCAAGACACGTGAGAGTGATATATGTGGATTCACACGTGTAGAGTTGATTAGTTAGTTTTAGTCGTGATAAGGCTACTCTGATTGTATATAAAGTGTGCACTTTCATTGATTGAAAAATACGATTGAGAAAACTTTTTTTTCCCTGTTTTTCTGATATGGTATCAGAGCAATTTCCCAAATTTCTCTAGGGTTTGCATTTTCTCATCACAGGGTTTGCACTTTCTCACAATTTTCTCAAGAAAATTTCCTTCTTCTTGCTAAGAAAATTTCTTCTCGTCTTGTCAATAATGGTTTCCGCTGCTGCTACAAATGCTTCTACATCAGAGAGTGTACTTGTTTCTTCTTCACAGGACTCACCAATGGATGATCCCCTGTTCTTGCACCATGCAGAGAATCCAAGCACAGTCCTTGTCACACAGCCCTTGACTGGAGGAGAAAACTACTTAGCATGGGCTCGAGCTGTGAGGAAAGCTCTGCTTACCAAGAATAAATTGGGTTTCATTGATGGTACTCTTACTCTCTCTTCGCCATTAGTGTCTTCTCCCTCAGCTGTGCAAGCTTGGATCAGATGTGACAACATGGTTGGCACTTGGCTAACCAATTCAGTCTCACCCAAGCTTCAATCAAGCATCATCTATGAAGACACTGCTCTGGAAATTTGGACTGATTTGAGGAATAGGTTTGCTCAAACAAATGGTCCAAGGGTCTTCAATCTTCAAAAGGAGATTTCTGAGCTTCATCAAGGTGAGGTGACTATAACAGATTTTTTTACTCAGTTAAAAGCACTTTGGGATCAGTTACAGAATTTGAGTCCTTTTCCTTCTTGCACTTGTGGAAAGTGTGTATGTAATATCAATAAACGACTTAATGATTTGCAAGCAAGAGAGTCAGTAATGAAATTCTTAATGGGATTGAATGAAACATTTTCCCAAGTTAGGACCCAAGTTTTGCTAATGGATCCAATTCCCTCTCTTAGTAAGGTTTACTCTTTGTTGATTCAAGAAGAAACACAAAAAGCAGTCACTAATCCATCTACTGTTAAGGTTGATTCTACTGCTTTAGTTGCTAAAATTCCCAATCTCGGTAACAATTTTGTTGGTAATGGTCCTGGTACTAAGGGTAAAGAGAAACCAATTTGTACTCATTGTGGGAAGGCTGGTCACACAGCAGATAAATGCTATAGGTTGCATGGTTTCCCCCCTGGTTTTAAGTTCAAGAATAAGACAGCAATGGCTCATCAAGTTTCAATCCCTCAAGCACAAGAATTGGTCTCAAACACAAGCACTGGCAACTTCATCTTTACTCCTGAGCAATGTCAACAGCTCCTTGCCTTGATTGCTCCCTCTTCTCCACTTGTTTCTGCAGTGCAAGGAAGACAAACACCTCAGTCCAATGTAGCCACTATAGTATCTTCCAATGCTATGACAGGTATCAATTTGTCTCATTCTATCTTCTCAGCCAAGGTAGTGAACAGAAGGGCTTTTAATTCAGATACTTGGGTCATAGATACTGGGGCTACTGACCACATTGTGTGTTCAGTGAGTGCATTGTCCTCTATTACTGCTATTACTAATGCCATTGTTGAATTGCCTAATGGGGAAACTGCTTTAGTCACACACATTGGCACCATTGTTTTGTCATCTTCCCTCATTCTTAATAATGTTTTATGTGTGCCCTCTTTTACATTTAACCTTTTATCTGTTAGTACCATTACTAAGACACAACCATGCTGCCTTGTTTTTCTTTCTACTCTTTGTTTTGTTCAGGACCTTGCCTCTTGGAGAACGATTGGAGTGGGTCAACAAGTTGATGGATTATACTTGTTACAATCTGGTAATCTTCAGCAGACATCTCCAACTGCTCTAGCTGAATTTCTTGCCACCCACAAGCTTGACTCGGCTTTCAATTCTGTTTCAGCTTCTACTGTTTCTCATTGTAACCTTTCTTCTCTTTGGCACTTCAGATTAGGTCACCCCTCAGATTCTAGGTTACATATTTTGTCCCATGTTTTTCCTTTCTTGAAGAATTCTTGTAATGCTACCTGTGATATCTGTCCTTTGGCTAAACAAAAACGTTTGCCATTTCCTTTTAATAATCACATGAGTAATTCAGCATTTGATCTTTTACATATGGATGTTTGGGGTCCTTACTCCACACCTACCTTGGATGGTTGTAAATACTTCTTGACTATTGTTGATGATGCCACTAGAGCAACTTGGATTTATTTGATGAAAACCAAGTCTGCTGTTCAGTCTCTCATTATTTCTTTTCATGCCATGATCACTACTCAATTTAATGTCAAAATCAAACAAATTAGGACTGACAATGCCTTAGAATTTAATATGCCTAATTTCTTTAGTTCTAATGGTATTATACATCAACAAACATGTGTGTACACTCCACAACAGAATTCTGTTGTAGAGAGAAAGCATCAACATCTTCTCTCCATTGCTAGGGCTTTACAATTCCAATCTAATGTTCCTATTCATTTTTGGGGGGAGTGTGTCTTAACTGCTGCCTATTTGATAAACAGGTTACCTTCTCCCTTATTGAATAATAAGACTCCTTTTGAACTTTTGTTCCATAAACCCCCTTCTTATGACCATTTAAGGGTCTTTGGTTGTGAATGTTTTGCATCCACTATTGCAGCAACTAGAACTAAGTTTGATCCTAGGTCTAGAAGGTGTGTCTTCCTTGGTTATCCTTTTAATGTCAAAGGATATAAAGTTTTTGATTTAGCTTCTCATTCTGTTTTTCTATCAAGGGATGTCACCTTTCATGAATCTGTTTTTCCTTACAAATCTTCCATTTCTAGTTCCATTCCACCTGTTGAATCTTCTGTTCCTTTGCCCTGTACTTCTTCTCTTCCCTTTGATGATCTTGTTTCCCCTTCTTTATCTCATTCTCCTATTCCTACTTCTATTTCCTCTAATCTGGATGATACCATTCTTCAAGTCCATCATGAGCTTGATGATGATTTTCTGCATGATGTTCCTGCTGAACCTCCTGAGATTCTTACTGATCCTATTCCCCTTAGACAGTCCACTAGAGCTCACAAAAGGCCTTCATATCTTCAAGATTATCATTGTAACATGGTTACCTCATCTCCCACTGCTTCTGTTCTCCAATCAGGTACTTCTCACCCCTTGTCTTCTCACCTTTCATATCAATCCTTATCTCCTTCCTATAAAACTTTTTGTTGTTCTATATCCTCCATTGTTGAACCTGCTCACTATTATCAAGCAGTTACTGACCCTAAATGGCAGGAAGCAATGGCTGCTGAAATAGCAGCTCTAGAAGCTAACCACACCTGGACCTTGACTACTCTACCTGCTGGTAAGAAGCCTATAGGCTGTAAGTGGGTCTATAGGGTTAAATACAAATCTGATGGCTCTGTGGAAAGGTATAAGGCACGGCTTGTTGCTAAGGGGTTCACTCAGAAGGAAGGTGTTGATTACACTGAAACCTTTTCCCCAGTAGCCAAGATGGTTTCTGTTAAATGTCTCTTGGCAGTGGCTGCAGTCAAGGGTTGGTTTCTTGCTCAACTTGATGTCAACAACGCTTTTCTTCATGGGGATTTGACTGAGGAGGTTTATATGGCTCTTCCACCGGGGTTTCATAGCCAGGGGGAGCAGGTTTGTAGGTTGAATAAGTCTCTCTATGGACTTAAGCAAGCCTCTAGGCAATGGTTTGCTAAGTTCTCTACCACTTTGATTCAAGACTTGGGTTTTATCCAATCTAAGGCTGATTACTCTTTGTTCACTAGGCAAACAGATCGGTCTTTCTTAATCATATTGGTTTATGTAGATGATGTGTTAGTAGCTAGTGACAACAAGGATGAGATTGCACAATTCAAGTTGTTATTGGATCAAAAGTTCAAACTGAAGGATTTGGGAGACTTGAAATATTTCCTTGGACTTGAAGTGGCTAGGTCAGACCAAGGAATAGCCTTATGCCAAAGAAAATATGTTCTTGAGCTGTTGAATGATGCAGGATATCTAGGGTGTAAGCCAGCCAAGACTCCAATGGAACAAAACCTCAAGTTAAGTAAGTATGAGGGAGAGGAACTTAAGGATCCTAGTTTGTATAGAAGGATGATTGGTAGATTGTTGTATCTAACAATTACCAGGCCAGACATCACCTATGCAATTCATAGGTTGAGCCAATACATGGCTAAGCCTAGAAAACCTCACTTAGATGCAGTGTACAGAGTACTACAATATCTAAAGAGTGAACCAGGGAAAGGCATTCTATTTTCTTCCAAATCAGAACTACATGTGAAGGGATTTTCAGATTCTGATTGGGCTGCATGTGCTGATACAAGAAGATCAGTGACTGGCTATAGTATATTCATTGGTGATTCATTGGTTTCATGGAAATCAAAGAAGCAGTGTACTGTCTCAAGGTCTTCAGCAGAGGCAGAATATAGGGCCATGGCTGTGGCTACATGTGAGATAGTTTGGATGTTGTATTTTCTAAAGGATATTGGAGTTCAACACAATAGAGAGGCTTTACTGTTCTGTGATAGTCAGGCTGCATTGCACATTGGATCAAATCCAGTGTTCCATGAAAGAACTAAGCATATAGAGATTGATTGTCATGTAGTGAGGGACAAAGTGCTTGAAAAGGTTATAAAATTGATCCATGTTAGAACACACTGTCAGCTAGCAGATTTACTGACCAAGGCACTCAATTTCAATCAATTTTCTAGTTTGATATGTAAAATGGGTATGATTAATATTCATTCTGCAGCTTCCCTTGAGGGGGAGTATCAGAGTGTAAAACATGATGAGCATGAGAGGCATAAAGACTTGACAGAGTCAGCAACAAGGCAAAGCTGCAGAATTGAAGAAAGAAGAGAGAAGCAAGAGTTAAACGACAAGTAGCTTAAGATGTTAAAGCTGTGTATAGTTTTAGTTTGCATTTATCAGTTGTAGAGGTTAGTCAAGACACGTGAGAGTGATGTATGTGGATTCACACGTGTAGAGTTGATTAGTTAGTTTTAGTCGTGATAAGGCTACTCTGATTGTATATAAAGTGTGCACTTTCATTGATTGAAAAATACGATTGAGAAAACTTTTTTTTTCCTGTTTTTCTGATATTTTGTGCGTCAGGTAAGCGTTGCTTTGTCATTTTCCCTTTATTTAAGCTGGGACAGGAACTTTCGTTTCCTGTTTTGTTTATTTTCTGCTTAGCATTTAAGAGATTACTAACAATAATACATATGAGATATTTTAGAAGGAGTCAGGGGTGTAGAGGTTTTTTTGAACCAACAAAATCTTCATCTTAAGAGAAGTTTCTTAAATAATAGTATATAATTTTTCAAAGAAAAAAAAAAGTAGTAGTAGTAGTAGTATGTATATATATATATATATATATATATATCAAAGAAATTGGTGTCCCTTCCATAAAAAAGAAAAAGAAAACAAAAGTGGAGTCTTAGGTTATGTTTGGTAACAGTTTTTGTTTTCTATTTTCAAAAACTTATTTTTGGGAATATAAATAAAAAAAAAATTCTTGTATTTTTGAAATCAAAAACATGTATGGTTAGTTGAAATTAAAAAAATAGTTTTTTGAAGAAAAAAAAAGAAAATACTAAAATATTTTGTTACTAGGATTTGAAATTTAATGTTAAGTCATTAAATGAGACAAATTCATTAAATTAAATGCGTGTTTTTATTGACTTTTGAAAATTAGAAACTGAAAATAGCCTTTTGCATGTTTTTAGTTTCATTCACAAATTGAGTTTTGAAAAAAAATTTTGTTTTTTGCCCATTTTGAGTTGTCAAACAAGTTTTTCAGTCTCAAAAATAGAAGATTGTTTTTGAAAACAAAAAATAAGGAAAAAAAAAAAAACAGTTACCAAACGTACCCTTAGCGTTTTTTTATCCAAGAGACATTCTTAATACCCTATGAACCAATAATGTGCGATTAGGGATGGCAATTGAGCAGGGCAGGGCAAAAGGATGAGGTCTTTGCCCTTGTCCCCCAAAGTTTTGTCTTGCCTTATTTTTACCCTATCCTGCATGATGTGAAAAATTTTATTGCCCTATCTCCACCCCTTGGGGCTTCGCGAAACCCTGGCCCACCCCACTCTGTAAAATTTTACTTCTTGTTATTTTGCCCCACAACAATTACAATTTTTTTTAATAAAACATATTTCATTAATAAAAATATACTTGAAATTACAACTAAATTTATTTTATTAAATCAAAATAATTTTTAGCAAAAATTTAATAATATTATCCAAGTGTTTAACAAGACAATATCATAACAAAAACAAAAATATCATTGTATAACACATAACAAAATAGAGATAAAGAGTCATGTTTGGTAGAATAAAGTTAATATTAATATGTTTGTTTAAATAGTAAAGTTTTAGAGTATGAAAAATTTATAATTATAACACTTATCAATGCGGGATGGAGCGGAAATGAGTTTAGACTTTTTAAACTCACTCTACCCCACCACCTTTATAGGATGGAAAAACGTGTATAAAATAGAGTAGAGAGGGACAGGTCAAGCGAAGTGCGGGCAAAATTACCATCTTTATGTGTAGGGATGGCAATGGGGCGGGATGGGGCCGAAGGATGGGATCTTTGTCCCCGCCCCGCATGATTTTGTCTTACCCCATCCCCGCCCCTTGGGGCATCGTGAAGCCCTACCTCACCCCGTAAAACTCTACTTTTTGTTAATTTGTCCTACAACTTATACAATTTTTTTAATGAAACCTATTTCATTAATAAAAATATACTCAAAATTACAACTAAATTTATCTCATCAAATCAAATCAATTTTTAGAAAAAATTGAATAATATATCCAACTATTTAACAAGACAATCATTTAAAAAAAAAAAAAAAAATCTCATAGTATAACATATAACAAAATAAAAGCAAAGAATCACATTTGGTAGAATAAAATATGCTAATATTAATATGTTTGTTTAAATAGTAGGGTTTTATGGTATGAAAAATTTACAATTATAACCCTTAGTAATGCGGGGCGGGGCGGGGCAGGATGGGGTGGGTCTAAAAAGTCTAAACCCATCCCCACCCCGCCCCATGGTGCGGGGCTAAAATCTTGTTCCATCCCCGTCCCACTGCCTTTGCGCGGCAAGGAAAACCAGCGCGAGGCGAAGCCGGTTAAGCGGACCGGGGAACAATTGCCATCCCTATCTATGTGCAATATATTGAATCTA
Source organism: Quercus lobata (assembly GCF_001633185.2). Classification (NCBI taxonomy): domain Eukaryota; kingdom Viridiplantae; phylum Streptophyta; class Magnoliopsida; order Fagales; family Fagaceae; genus Quercus; species Quercus lobata. Next base: position 72,000,092 of record NC_044906.1, on the reverse strand, counting down.
AATTCTAAAACCTCCGAGTGCACATTAGGTCTAACCGACTAAGAGCATCTCTAACAGTCAATGCATAGCCAAAATATAGAGAATATTTTATACTGTTCATGCTTTATATGCTCCACCAACTTAGCTATATCCGGAATTTTTTTTTTGCTAATGAACAGTAGCCCATCAGATCTGATGAGCCACTGTACATTAGCAATTGAATTTCTTGCATTAAAATATTATACCAACTCCTTATTTTATCAATTCTTTCTCTCTCATCCAGATTTCTTTTTTTCTCTCATTCTCTCCGTTGCTTCCTCTTTTTTTTCCCTCTCATTCTCTCCGTTGCCGTTGCTTTTTTTTTTTTTCCTCATAAACCAAACGAAATCAGAAAAAATAAAAGAAAAAAGAGAAAAGAGAGAGACCTGTTCATGAGCAAAAGAACTAATCCAAACACAAACCACAAAACAAAATCCAATTCTTAAAATAAATTTGAATCAGAACAAGCAAGTATGAAAAAAAAAAAAAAAAAAAAAAAGCCGATCTGACCCAACCAGACGGTGGAGATGCTAGAGCGGCGGTGGAGATGCATGCGATGGTGGCCAAGCCGATCTCTCCCAGTCTTTCTCCTCTGTCTCTGTCTCTGTCTCTCTCTTTTCTCCAATGAGAAGAGCAAAATTTTTTTTTTTTTTTTGAGGAACAGAGGAGCAAATGAGATGTTGCTGGAAGGTTCTGGAGGAGAAAAGGAAAAAAAGAAATAAAAGAAGGGGGATAGAGGACACGTGTGTGGAGGAGAATGAAATGAAAGAATGAAAAAATAATATAAAAAATAAAAAATCCTAATTGAGAAATTTTACCACAATATTTTCACAATAAATTTTAAGTAACAAATTATTATTAGTTAATATTGGCGAGAAAAAAAAAATTTCAGTAGTGAGTTTAAATTAAAATTAGTAACAACTTTCCACATAAATTTTGTTGTGAAAGTATTATAAAAAATGTTGTAAATATAATATTTTTCATTAAAAAATATAATTGTTAGGAACAAACATAGGAAAAATAAATTATGATAAAGAATGAATAAAAAATTAATGAAGAAAAAATATTTAAATAAGATAGAGAATGAGATAAAAAAATCTGTTGAGAGTGTATTTAAAAAAATGAGTATGTAAAAATTAAACGTTACTTTTCATTCTCTAACAATATAAAAATTTATTGAAACTGTTAGAGATGCTCTAGCTAATAAGCGCATCACCCGTATAGTGCCGTATAGATAAGCATCGTGTCACTCACGAGTCCGTTGCCTCGAAGTAACAACTTCCCTCTAACATAAGAAAGAAGATATGCCTTCCTGACACATCACGCGAACCTCCCCGAAGCTTTTACAAAGCACCAAATTCCTTTGGCCCATAGATAGAAAAACAGGAGTTGCGTGAGGCCTTTCATACTGACTGACAAGACACCGCGATAGCCAATCACAAGTAACCAACCGCCATTATGGATACACATGAGAAAGAAGATATGCCTTCCTCACATATCACCCGAACCTCCCTGAAGCTACGAAGCACCAAACTCCTCTGGCACTCTCCTCGGTATATAGAAAAACGAAAGTTGTGTGAGGCCTTTCATACTGACTGACTGACACTGTGCATTATGGATACACATCAACCGAGACCCGTAACTCCACAGTCTCCTCACGGCGGCGGCGGCGGCGGCGGTTTTTCTGCGATTCTCACAGTCTTCCTATCCTTCATCGCAATCTTCGCCATGGTATTATTATATATCAAACTATAAATATCAACTCTTAACACAATATATCAATATTCCACCGCCGCCGCTTAATTTGTTCTTCATCGCCATCTTCAATATTATCGCATTCTCTCATTGATTTCAATAGCGGTTGCTTTAGCATCTGATCGCTCAAATTATCTGTTTTATTATGTGTTTGAGATTTACTTCTCTATGATCCTTATTTCAGTCTTCATTTATCTTGATTACCGCATTTTCTTTAATTCTGCAATACGCATTATCGTTTTGTGTGATTTGTGGTTCTGTTTCAATGTCGATTCGTTTTCTCCAGTAATCACATTAGGCAGTGTTTGGTTAATTTCAATGTTCGTCCGAATTTTAATAATAATTATATTATCTATAATGAATCAAATTGCTGGAGCACTTTGTGCTTTTTAGTCTGCTTTAATTGATTCGTTGTAAAATATGACTTGCTAGCAAAGCATGCCTGCTTCTTGTTTAATAATTGAGTTGATGCTTCATCATGTATACTTCTAAGTGAAGAAACATATATGCTCCAAAATCTCTGACTGTGTACATGTTAGACCAATAATTATTTTAATGCATAAGACAAAAAGGGATCTACATGCTGTGAGAGTGTAGATACATATATTCGATTCATAAGATATCTTTTTGTTTTGGACGCATGTCAAATACGGACATGGCAAGAAAACTCCTACATTGGTGTTAGGAGGAAAAAAAATAATTTGATTTTAGATATGTTTTTAAAGATTTTGATATGTTCTTAGCTTCTTAGATTAATTTCCATCTTAGTTTAAATAATAATTATAGGGAAGTGCACCGGGAGTATTGTGTGATTGTAGAATACCTATTAAGTTAGGAAAAAATTTATAAGATCACTATACTACTAGTTAAGCTCTGTGGTATCGAATGTTGGTCTGCTAATAAGCAACATCATAAAATAAGTGTAGCTGAAGTGAGAATGTTAAGATGGATAAGTGGAAATACTTGGAGAGATAGGATTTAAAAGGAGGAAATTTGCTTAAAGATAGGGGTAGCCCCTATTGATGAAATATGAGGAAGAGTCGTTTGAGATGGTATGATCATATCTGGAGAAGAGCAATTAATGCTCCGGTAAGAAAGTGAGTTGATCTAAGTTGAGGGAACAAAAATAAAAGTAGAAGGAGACCCAAAATAACATTAGTAGAAATAATAAAATAATGAATTATTAATTAAGGAAATAACAGAGAGTATGAATTCATATAGAATAGAATGGAGGAAAATCTGTAGCCAACCCCAAAAATTTGGGATTAAGGATGGTTGTTGTTGTTAGTTTAAATCGTAGTTCAATGAATCTTTTATCATTTTTCATAAAATCTGTGTCGCTATTGCTATTTATAATCAATGTCTTGGCATTGTAAATTTCTTAAATAACATTTTAGGATTTGTAATATGTGATTTATAACTCATCAAACTGTTTTGGTATAAAAAAGTGACTCAAGATTATTTCTAGTATTTGTTGCCCTTTATGGTGATGGTAGTAGTTGTTCTGTGCGGACTTGCATTGTTGCAAGTCAGGTTCAACATGCATCAATATTCTCATTGAAAGATTACTACAGAGGTGCATCATAGTGAATAATAGCCTATAGCTTCTAGTAGAAATGCTTCAACGGTGTTTCATTACACATAAAAATGCTCTATCCCAATCATAGTCTTCCACTTTATGCTCCACTAACTGCAATATGTCACACATCAGATTTTTTTTTTTTTTTCCCCATTTTAAAAGTGGATTACTTTATAAGAAGAAAAAGGGACATGTGGTTGATTACGAATGGTGGAGTATAAAATAGAACATAGTAAGAGTAAGATAGAGGACTTTTATTCTGTCCGTTTCACCTTGCATTACAAACTGTGGTTCTAATGCCTATTGTCCTTTAATTATTAACATTTTTTTGAAAAAAATTTAAAAGGAATTTACATTGTGGCATTGAGTATGCACTAGGGATATAGAGTTATTTCTAAATTACTCTATTTGTAATTGTGTTGCCTGAATGTTTTTGGGGATGTTTGCAAACCACAAAGCTGGTTTAGTTTGATACAAGCTGAACCAAAAAGGAGAGTAGTTCTAGTGAAGTTGTTTTATTCATCCAGTTTGTCTAGATTCAAAACCAGTTTTAGTTAACATACAGCTTATGAAAATGTCAAATTTGCATGCATGTGAAAACACCAAAATTTAAAATTTTGATTTGGAGGGCATGTTTTTGAAAGAACCACTTTGAAGATATGGGAATGTATTTAGTTCCCACTTTGAATTAGTCTTTTAATCAAAAGTGTTACCAAACTAAAAACAATCAAAACTTGTCATGTTGTTCTTGGCAGGCTGGCCTGGTTTTGTGATTTGCTACACTCCTTTACTTATTAGTAATTGCAGCTGCCAGGGAGGCATACCTGAAAAGAGAAAATAGTGGATTAATATTTTTTTTTATGGAGTGACTATATGGTTTTCTTATTAAATGCTAGTTTGTTTAAAATTTTAGATTTATTTTGAATCTCAATCACTGGAATAAGTGTTCATATCATTTTATTTGAGTTTGAAAATATCTGACATGAATATAAATTTTACAGATAGTGATTCCTTCATCATCAACTTTTAGGAATGGTTTTTCCATTTTGCACCAAGTCCCAGAAGGCTATGTTGGGGTTTACTGGAGAGGAGGCGCCCTTCTAAAGATGATTACAGATCCAGGTTTGACTATGGTCCTTTCTTTATGATTTTCATTAAGTAGTTGCTTTCCTAGAACTTTTGAAATTTTTGCATGCACTTAATTTTCAGGTTTTCATCTGAAGCTACCTTTTATAACCCATTATGAGCCTGTTCAAGTAACCCTTCAGACAGATCAAGTAAAATTCGATGCTATGAAAATTGAGGAATTTCATCTTGTCAGTCTAATGCTCAAATCTTTCCTGTGAGTATAATTTCAGGTGAGGGATATTCCTTGTGGTACAAAAGGAGGTGTCATGATCAACTTTGAGAAGATAGAGGTACAGCTACTAGTAGATGTTGCTCTTTATCAACATTATGGTTTACAAGTGGTCTAAAGTTTGAAATGCTCAGCTTCTATGCATTGATTATAATGCCTTTTCAGGTTGTTAACCGGCTTCACAAGGACTATGTGCATGACACTCTGCTGAACTATGGGGTGAAGTATGACAATACATGGATATATGACAAAATTCATCACGAGATCAATCAGTTTTGCAGCTCTCACTCTCTTCAGCAAGTCTACATTGATGTTTTTGATCAAGTATGGATGCTAAAGAAAACATACCCTTTAAAGCCATAAATGAAAATATTTTGGGAGCTTCCAATTTAGCTTTACAGTATAATAAGTCTTCCAAGTGCTGTTTAAAGTAGTGTGCATTTCTTCTTCTGCTTTTGTAGTTTAATTTGACAGATTGTTTAAGCATATTGAAATCTTAACTTAAAAGTTGAACAATTTGATCCCCCCTCAAGAAAATCCCAGCAATTAGTGCTGTGTTGACTTCCAAGGATTATTTATCTTCGGGAATCTATGTTAATGTTAAGTTGCCAGCATCATTACGAAGCTCCTTATAACTATACTTCATATAGTTGTGTAACATCATGGCACCATGTGTTAGCGTAGGGGTAATCAAATCCTTTTCTATTTATTTATTTCATGTTATATTGACAAAGCATTTAACTCTCACAGATTGATGAAAAGATGAAAGATGCTCTCCAGGGTGACTGCACACGTTATGCTCCAGGTATTGAAATCATTAGTGTTCGTGTTACGAAGCCAAAAATCCCGGAAAGCATAAGACGCAATTTTGAACAGATGGAAGAGGAACGCACTAAGGTTCAGTTTCTTTTTCCTAAAAATGAGAGAATGTCCTTTTAATTTCTTTTATTTTCCTCTGTCAGTAAAGCAAAGCAAATAGACACACACACACACACACACTTGCACACAATATGATTCTTGATATGCAGATTCTTTCTTAATTAAATGTGCTTTTAATGTATGTTTATTATTTCAAATTATGGCTGAACATTGAGTTTACCCTTTCAAATTAGCCTTGGTCCTTTGAGCTTTTTTCACTTATATCTAAACTTTGTACATGCATGTGTTTGCACCCACACCCAGTCAATGAAAAACATATTGGATAATTTATTATATAGTAAGCCTTTGAAGTTAATAGAGTGCATCATTCTATGTTTTATGTTGATGTTACTTTGTTAGGTCTTAATTGCTATTGAGAAACAGAGAGTGGTTGAGAAAGAGGCAGAGACAAATAAGAAAATGGCTATCAGTGAAGCTGAAAAGGTTGCAAATGTGAGCAAGATCCTTATGGAACAGAAGTTGATGGAAAAGGATAGTGTCAGGAAGCAGCAAGAAATCGAGAACCAGATATACATGGCTCGGCAAAAAAGTTTGGCCGATGCAGATTTCTACCGGTGAAAGCTTCATACACTTTTTAGTTTGAAAGATATGAATATGGTATTATAGAAATGACTAATAATATTGCTCTATCTACATTTCTAGTTTACTGAAGGAAGCTGAAGCAAACAAGTTGAAGCTGACACCGCAATTTCTTGAGCTTAAATTCATCGAGGCCATAGCTGATAATACAAAAATTTTTTTTGGGGAAAAGGTCTGTCCCTCTCTCTTGTGTGTATGTGTGTGTGTGTGGGTGGGTGTGTGGCCATAGCTGATAATAGTTTTTTCTTGCAGATACCTAATATGTTTTTGGATCAGAGGCTGCTTGGTAACTTCCTGCAACAGTTATCTAGGGATGTGTCTGAAGAGGAGAAATCAATAGCTTAATTTTTTTAATCCTTCATTTCTTTTTTTGATCTGTCGTCTCTATCAACATATTGTAATACCTAGGTGATATAGAAAGTAAATGTTGGTTGAGGCTTTCAGAAGGTTATTTTTGTAATAAAGCAATTAAGGTTTCTTGCACCAATTAGAATTAGGGTTTAGTTTTGCCTGCAAGTTATTGTAATCCTTATGGAGATAGTTGAAAATTTGGATGAATGAAAAAAAAGTAGCCTTTTTTCTTTCTTTGTTTTGGTATTGACTCCAAACATTTGTACGTGCTGACTTTACTGGTTTTCCTCGTTTGGTGCTGACTCCAAGCCAGACCTAGGTGCTAACTCCAAGGTAATATCCCTTTGTTTTCCTTCTTTTTTTTTTTTTTCTTTCTTTTTTTTTTTTTTTTTTTTTTTTTTTTTTTTTTTTTAATTTTACGGTTCAATTGTTCTGGTTGTTCTGCATCAAATTTACTGTGACTATGTTGTGAACAGCTATTTCCAAAAAACGGGTCAGATTGAAGGAAGCTGTGATTTCTCAGGCACTGCCACTGTCGGTCAAACTGCCCCTAGTAAGTCTCTTTGGGCTTGGACACTCATTCACCAGCAGTTTTTGTGAACTAAATATTTTACTAATTTCAAATTTTTCTTTTTTGGATGATTGATTTATAGCAGTAGCTTCTTCTAGTTGTGTTTATCCAGCAAGCCCCAGGTATATTTTCTTAGTTCTTACTTCAAATAATAAATCTTTGTCATTTTGATTGTACATTTTGGTTTATTTTTTCATGAAAGGAAAAATTTTCAGTTATTATTTTCAAATGAAAAACTCTCACTTCTGTGGAGTGAATCTGGTTTAAAATTTGTGGAAAATTTTGTGTTTGTTTATGTAGGGACTTAATTCCCATGCCCAAAGAGCTTTGTTTTTTTTTTTTTTGGATAAGTGCGCAAAGATCATTTTTATTTCTTTTGGTTATAGATTTTTCATACTGATGAATTCTGCTTGTGAAAAGCCTACTTCCCTGCTCTTTGTTCTGTGATATTTAGCTACTATTAGACTAACTTTTTCAAGGTGGATTAAATGATTTCTGGACAGTGATTCAGAAAAGTGATCTAGCACAGCTTCATATCTTCACATTGTTATCATTACAATCCTGAGCCTGCTTCTTAATTACAGCTGGTGAGCTTTCATGATGTAGATATTTCACAATTTCTTTTGTCCTCTTCCTCCTCAGATCTTAGCTTCACTTCTATTTTCTGCATGATATATGCTAAATGATAGAATATTTTGAGTGTCATATATAATTGTTAGATGATTGAGTATCATACATATTTTCTTAACTTCACCATGTTGTGTTTCACTTATTAAGGAGAAGTTAAGGCCCAATCGCAACGAAAAGTGTCAAAATAATAGTTAGATAATTAAATTTCATACTTTCCTAAGGGCTTAAGCTTGCAGGACAAATTGCTTGTGTTTTGGTAGTATGAATGGTTTGTTTGTTTTTTAATTATTTTAAATCTGATCACAATTGAGTATGGTTTTGAGGTTAATATACATTGTTGTTTTTCTTGGTTCAGCCAAACAGTAACAACCACAACTACAACTCCAACCACAACACCTACAACTCCAACCACAGGCACCACGACTCCTTTAGTATTCGGCTCAGGAATCAGCTCCACAGGAAGTGGCAATACTGGCATCAATGACTCAAGTGCTACTCTACCTCTCATCACTAGAGGCACTATCCTGTTCTTTTCTCTGGGCCTGACCCTTTGGTCAGTGTTGCGGTGGGCCTGATAATACTACACCTAGTTCAAAAAAGATGTGTGGACAAGATGTGACCGTGATAGAGCCTAGGCTTGTAATTTGGAATCATCTAGAGGCAATTCTCACTAAGGAATTTATTTTATTTTATTTTTTCTGTTGTCTTCCTCCTATGCGAAAAAAAACAGAGCTGGGCTGTTGCTGATGAATTTGATTCCTTTTTGAGTAGTGATATGACTGCTATTAGGGTAGAAGAACCTGATCTCTTCTTTTTAGATTTTTCCTTTTTGTATATCTAGAGAGAGGCAGTATTTTTTCAATTTAATGGAATTTCACTACCCCACCTACTTATATTAGTTAATTACTTTTAGCCAACTAAAAATCATTGTTTTCTTTATCTTGGTGCTTGATTTGAGCATGTTTTTGTTACTACAAGCAACACAAAGCCACAAAACCTCTGTTGGTCCCCAACAGATTAATCACAAATCACATGCATTCTTTTCTGTCAAATGTGTTCTTTAATGTTATTGTGTCATGTATATTCTATTTTGTTTACCATCAGAGTCAAGGAGAAGGAAAAGGAACCTTTATCGTGGAGGGATCCATTGATATAGCTAGAATAATGTGATTTGAACACGTTTCTTGTTGATCTTTTTGACAAATTTCACTCATCAGACAGAAAAAGGAGGACACGCCTCTTTTTATTTCTTTTATTTTTTTGGTAAAAAAACAGGACGCACTACCCATCTCCCATGACGTTTTCATTTGTACCAATCTAGGTGCACTTTTGATGAAAGGCAAAATACTCGGCAGCTTATTTTGATATTTGTTTTCTTTATACACAAGTTTAAAGAGAGGGAGAAAAGAGGCGTGGCATGTCTATGTCGGAAACCTGGAGGTCCGAAAAAGATGAAAAATGCTAAGACCACAATTTTTGTCACAATTTGCTTATTTTGATACTTGGCAGCTTATTTTGATATTTGTTTTCTTTATGTTAAAGTTAAAGAGAGGGAGAAAAGAGGCGTGGCAAAAATTATGCTTCTAACATCACCGGAAAAAGATTTAACCTTTTGAGTCATTAATTCATGGTTGGGCCCAGCAAGTGTCAAACCCTTGTTGGAATAATTGTTTTTGACATGCAAGGCCATATATACCTGGTTTAAAAAAAAGCAATCGATCATATGCTTTGGCTTAACAGTGTTGGAACTTGAGAGAGACTCGTGAACTACCAACCAAATCAAATGATTTACAACTCAGTGACCTCACAAGTTCTAAAATGAAAAATCTATGATAATACAATAGACTCACTCGGTTGCATGATAATGAGTAGTGGGACCTTTAATGGCTAATGGTAACATTTTTTAATTTGGCTAAAAAGCGTAAAATTCATATTTTCCCCTCTAATTTGGGCAGTGTTGTTAAAGTATCAAAACTTGTAATTAATCCTCTAAACTTAAAATGACTTCCCATAATCCAGGGAATCATGGCAGCCAACCACTGGGTGAGATGATATGTCAGTTAATGGTAGAGCATGAATCCTTCACATACAGAAAGCATTGCATTCATATTCATCTGCTCATAAAAGGAAAAGAAGAGCATTTGTATGTGTTTTGGTCTATTTGTTCATGTGAAATGTCAAAATCTTGTTCAACAAGAGTTGTAGTCCCAAGCTTCATCATCAGCATATCTTGCAAGACATGTTGCCAAAACATCAAGTATAACACACATTCAAACACTGGTAGATGTTTTAATACAATCTTTGCCATTCCTTCCAATGAAAATGATTCCTGGCCAGTTGTAGCCCCAGGAATTTGAAAGGCCCTACTTTTATATAAAACCTGCGGTGTCATGTACATAAAGGCTCATAATAGTGTCTTTCAAGTTTCAATTCCAACAATTTTAGGATCAGCTTAAACAGACTACTAATCAAAGTTTCCACACAAAGTGTAAATTAGTTTTTTGAAAAAACTCTTTACAAGATAAGGTTATTATGCTAACATTTCTCATCGAAACTAAAACTTTGATTACTAAAACAGGATACACATAACAATGATAACGGGAGTCCTTTTGAGTCTTGAAAAGCACTAAACCATTTACATACTGAAGTATGCAGGAATGTGCTTCTATCCAACTTCCTCATCAATTTGTAGAAAGAAGCAAGAAATTTACAATAGGATGCAGATTCCATTTTGGTAAGAAACAATAGGATGCAAATATAGGAAATTAAGACTAGTCCCTAAAATCAAAGCAACTCCGGAATGAGTATTTGAAGCATCACATGGATGTGAAATTGATGATAATATTTTTCTACGCAGGATGTAGTTAATAAGTTATATGTTTAATTCAGTTTTAATGCATACAAATAAAATGACTGGCAGCACCTATGTCTATTACGAATAAGTTTCTTGCCTAACAAATAATATAAAAGATGGCTTGTCACCTTCAAGCAAAAATGGAATGCAAATTGTGACAGATTTTTTACATTTACAAAAATTCTCTTGAATTAGTTGAAAGTGGACTTCAATATTGGGAAACACATTCAATCTCTTTATAGCAATCTTCTTGAACAAAATCCACAATCAATTTGGCAACTGAGTTGGGCCTTTCGACATGAGGAAGATGACCACAATCTGGTATTCGACGTATAGTTGCATTTGGCAGTTCACAGTGCAGTCTCTGCATAATGTTTTTAGCAAATCTGTTATTCCAACTGAATCCTGAGCATGTTTTCCATTACTTATCAGTTGCATTCTATGCTTTAATTCCATAAAATAAACTAACCACTGCAAGCTTGTTACTAATGATCTGGTCATCCTCACCCCATATGATAAGTGTCTTTTGCTTTACCTGGTAAATAAAATTGAAAACAGCATTTTCAGAGACAGTAAAATTTTGTGGCGATCAATTGAGATATGAAATTATCATTAAAAGGGGGCAGAGGGGTGGGGGTGAAGAGGTAAAAACACGAACACAACTTAGTATATGCCAATAAACCTTCTTCTGGAACTAAAGGCAGATTCATTCCCACACAAAATTTAACGAACACTTCCATCAGAATCCTCTCTCTCTCTCTCTCTCTCTCTCTCTCATACACAAATAGTACAACTATAATTAACCTTGTTATGGATAATTCTATTTAACAACTTTGAGCTCAAAATAGCAACTCCAATGATATGTGAGGAAGACAAGCAACTTGTAGTAAATTTCATGCTTAGATCTACCAAACTTATGCATGGACACCTGCCACATGTTCTTACACCAGCAAGAGAGAGGGGGGGGGGGGGTTGGAAATTTCCTCTAATAAAAATGATTATTATTGTTATTTAAAAAAAAATTCTCAAAGATCTTAAGGATCCAGAAAAGAGATTGGGAAGAGCAGCACAAATTAACAAGCAAGATAAAAACCAAGGCAGTTGCGTCTGCCAATTAAATTTCCCACGTTGGAGATCATTTAGAAGTTGCTGCAGGGCTTTATTGACCATCTTTTGAGGCACCAGAAAGTTAAAAAGATCATGCAATAAGAGAAATGAAATGCCTGAAAATGAATGAAGGATCTATGAGCTCTTGAACATCAAATGTTCTCCTTCACATGCACCATAGTCCATAGATATCTGTTATGTGCAAACTTAAGTTTCCCCTTCTCTAAGCATTGTTTCCACTCCATTTGTTTTATAACAAGGGTCCTCTTTTGTATATACAGGACAAAACAACACAATAACATTTGTTGATTTAAATGGCAACGCTATTCGGGATATACCTGCTGTATTTTTGCACTAACATTATATCCCCCACTAATCATAAAATCCACAGTTGCATCTTCCCACCAAGGATATAGACAATGCAAGCGGCCCACCTAGATACGATAACAGGAAAAAAAATATCATTAGATCCAAAATCACTAATGCAGCACCCCATATTTTTAAAGATATTATGATACAGTAAAACTAATGACATAACAACTAGAACTTTTTCTGAGTATACACTCACATTAGTCCAATCTAAGCTAGTACCAAATGAGATGCCAGTAAAGGCCAAAACATTTACATATAAGCGCAGCGGGATGCTCTTCAATAAATAAACCTGATCCAACAAGAGTGCCCACAGTCATTGTTAATTAATGTATAATACAACCTCCCCCACCCTCCAAAAAAAGGGTTAGGCATAACTAAAGAAGGCTTATTTTGCTTCGCTTTTAAATTTTAACGTCTAACTTCTTTTTAAAGACAATTATGGTCATATGATCTACTTTGCATTTGTATCAGCAACATACTAGAATCCATTATTGCAAAGTACTTAGTCATAATAGGTGCTGTTAAAGAAGAAAATACAATCAATGGTTTTTATAATGTTAGGTGATGAATAAAAGGATAGCATACCAAAACCAGAACATATCATCCACATTAGTTGATCTTTGATGTTTAATGGTTGATTCTGAGCCACTTTCACATTTAATTAAAAATGTTAGAATTACAGATTGTACGAGGTGAAACATGAATACAAAATCCAAAATGCAAGGTGCTGAGGCAATTGTAAGGCTTGCTCCTCCTCTATCACATTTTTGTTGGCAAGTCCAAAAAGCAAGAGGCAACAGTTGTATATTTGGTTGGAAAACCTCTAAATATCCTTGAATTGAAGGTAACAACTCACTACATATATTATCCACTATCAACTCTTGTAAACCTGATGGATCTCAGAAACTAGAAAGTTTCAATTTTTGGTAATTTTCCTTCAGGTAAATTAATAAAAATAGCATGATGTGAAGCTTATATCTGATCAAAATTATTTGAGAGTTCTCCTGTTTCTGAAGCCTCTCATAGAAAATCTTGAAGCATTACTGTGTATCGACATTTGAGAATCAAGTATAAAAGCTTTATATATGATGAAAAAATGAGTCCATATTAACATCTAAACACAAGCATCATAATCAATGATTAACTAAAGGGATCATGGGTGGCTAAGCACTCACGCAGAGGGTGTTGAGTTGGATAGTGGCAATTTGAGGGAAAGTATTCAGGTGGTTTGTATAAAGAATAATATAATTCATTTGAAGAAGAAGAAGCCATGATCTCACCTCCAGCTTATTCCTATAAGGAGGAGAGATGCCATTTGAGCAGTGCATGTGTACTTAACAATAAAAGTAATAAATTGATTGAAGATATCACTAACAGAAAGGAAACCTCTAAATAAAACAATATTAACATAAGTTAAGGCTCAGGCAATGAGCAAAAAAAAACATGACTTTCATGACGTGATGGCCTTAAATAAATTTTGATAGCAGAAATAATTTAAAATTGTTAGTAGTCTGGACTTATAGTTTTATGGAAAGACTCACCCCAGCACATGCTGCAATTCTGGGTAAAGTTGCTAGATTTCCTGTGCCTTCTGCATACATACTTGCATCGATTAAAACCAGCTTTTCAACCTGAAAAAGGTGAACTAGAAACAATGATGTTTCATAGAATGTTAGAGGGTTGATCGAGGTTCATAATCATAAGTTCAATTATTCAATATACTCACGGCTTCTGGATGGTTAGCTACAAAGTCAATTGCAACAGCAGCACCGAGGCTTGGTCCAACCAATATCATTGGCCTTTTGATGTGTGATTTCCAAAGCTGTTGTTGAGATGGGACAAGTCCATTTAAGGATAAAACACTATGTATGTGAACAAGGTGCTATCATTATGTAGTGGAGATAGGTTCTTTTGCCAATGATATGCCCACAAAACTCAAACATGCAATTGACTGTCAATTTTATTTAAACTAATAAAAAAAAATATTGATTCAAAGCTTCATAACAATGCCAGAAAAACTTAGCCATATCACTTATAAAGGACATGCAAAGAAGCTGTCAAAGTGTCATATGTATGTTTTAGGCTTCCTATTATATTTAAAGCTTCCATCACAATACAAATTTGGTGAAAAAATTTCCTTCGTATACACAAGAATAAAAGACATCCATGAACCAATAAGAAGTACCTGATAAAAGTGTTCACGCTTAGATGCCACGTTACATGGTGGAAGCCTTTCTGACACGTGAAACAAGAAACAAAGCATTTTTTCTTAAAAAAGAGTAAACACGCAACAACAACAAAGCTTTAGTCCGAGAAAGGATATGCCTAGCATGTCTAGAGCCCAAGTAAATGCTAATTTGCTAATAGGCCAAAAAACACATATATACACACACACACACAAGCAGATAAAACAAACCTAAATCAGAGAAACCCCAACCAAGTATGTCCACAGCCCAAGTCTCTAAACCAGCCTCCTCAAGCAACGGATACGTGTACCTCCATTCTAAACAGGAGCTGAATAATAAGATCTAGCAGTGAACTCCATAGACAAATTAAGCAAATGACATCTTTCAAAACAGCAATGCTAAAGACCTGTCAAAACCATGGAGAAGAACCACTGGACTTGTCTTGCTCTGTATTAATGGCCTCACACAACTACTCATGATACTATTATCCGAGAAGCCGACCTGCAATTTTTGGCAGGCACATTGTATTAAAAAGGATATATGCAGTCACAAATAGGAAATATTATATCTTGGGAGTCAAGTAGGCTCAAGTAGAAACTACGGGCAGTACGTTACAAATGAAGAAAAATCCTCCGTCCTGCTAAGAGTGTTCCACTTTATACTCTACCAACTAGAGTATGACATGAGTCAGATATATTTTTTTAACTTTATACTTCAATTAATTTATAAAGAAAAACCAAGAGAAGTGGTAGGTTGCAATTAGTAGAGTATAAAATGGAACACCTACGTTGGGACAAAGGATGTTTATTCATTATGTATTGTTATTCCACCTAATGCATAATGTATAACTAATAGAATATATATATATATATATACACTGTACTTCTAGAGTTAAGTTGTTAACATACCTTAAGATTAGATGGACAATAAGTCTCCTAAAAGTAAGTAAATGCATGAATAGTTTTGGGAAAAAGGGGAATGCAAGGCTTGGCCGATGTTAAAATAATAGTTAAATGGTTAAATATTCTCTTAATTCCATGCATCCCATCTATTTTGTTAGTTCTCTATTCTATTTTGGAATGTTTCAAATGAATGCACCCAATAATGGGTAGTATGAAGAAGGACGAATTTACACATAATATTGATAATTTTCCTAACTTATCTTTTAGCTTATTTGAAGATAAATGTTATGTCTACAAAGTTTTCAAAACATTTTCACAACAAATAATAAGGGGCAGCGGCAGGTTGTTACATGATGTTATCGGTGGACAAAAAAAGTAATTTCAACGATACAAAATTCTAAGGGCAAATAAGAAGAGTGAGAGTTTACGTACAGGTACAGGAAGTCTGTCAATCCTCGTGGCGAGCTTACGAGCGAAAGTGTCTTTGATATTCTCCACTTGTTTTGGGAGAAACGAAGGGAACGACAACTCAGCGTAACACACTGTCCCACCACTGCGTTTCTTCGCCATCGCCATTGTAATTGTTGCTGCTGATGGTGCTGCTGCGAAGCTCGCTGTGAGGGCCACCATGTTTTCGTTTCCTCACCCGCCAGGGAAGTTAGCATTACCCAGCCGACTTCACGAACTCCAACTCCAACGCACTCTGCTCTCTTCTTCTCTATCTGTATAGATAAAATATGCGGCGGTGGAGTGCTTCTAAAAAAAATTAAAAAAAAAAAAAAAATCTAAATGTGGCGAGGTATTGGGCCAGCCGAACAGGCCCAGAAACACTGAGAGGCCTCTTAACTCTTAAGAAGATCTATGTGTCCAAGTTTGATTTTTGTTTTTGTTTAATATCTCTTTACCTATTGATTGTTTAATGATATATTATGTATATGATGCATGTAACCACATTTCTCAATGAATCGGCTTGTGGGGTCCAACCCATGTGGGCTGATGGTGATATGAGGTAATTATTAAGTATTTTTTAAGTATAGTGATGTGATACTTTCTTCTTTCACATTTTTAATAGATTTCACTAGATTCTCAAAAAAAAAAAAAGATTTCACTAATTAAATTCATGGTAGAATTCATTATAAATATAAGAAGATAAAATACCACAACTTGTATCATTTTCCAATTATATGTATCAAATAGATAGTATCATCTTTCCATGGTTACTAGTCGTGTAAGTTAGCATACTCATAGTAATTTTTGTGATAACAGATATTATGCTAATAATAATGCCAAAGGTGTAAGTTTCCACAATTTGTTAATATGGTAAATTTGTAATTAAAATAACATTACTTTTACATGTATCTATCACTAACACTACTATACTAGGGGAGGGGGAAATGGGGGTTAGAATCACTAATAAGGGCATCACAAAAGATGTCTTTATCACTGAACTTTCAATTGAATCCTAACATGTCAGTTTTGTTGAGGATTTCATTTAATAGCAACATCATCTTTTTATATACTATTCACAATTTGTCATATTAGTAAGTTGCAACAATAACAATATCACTTCTATACTTAAGCCAAAACCCTTGTTGAGATAGACCCGTAAATGCAGACAACAATCAAAACACAAGCATTACTGATCTGAGTATTCAACCACTGCCACTCAAATGATCATCCCATCCATGTTTATGTTCTTATGTATTATCGGTAATATATATATATATATATATATATTTTTTTTTTCTATAACGTAGATCATTTAATAGGCTAAGAATCTCCTATATGATTGACAATTGAGTGGAGAATGAATGAGTTTACTGATGAAACAACCTATAGACAAATGTCCTTGTAGTACAAATAGATGCTAAAAATACAAAAGAATAATAATAATAAATTTTTTTTTTTGACCATTTACAAGACTTGTTTGGCACTTGTTCATTACAAAAGTCAGCCCACCATGTATAGTTGTTCTTTTACTGTTTATAAAGGGGTCAAATACTTATTTACACTAGAAAAATAAGGGTATCATCTCAAATTGATATTATTTACCATCAAATATACCAAATTTGCAATAGTAAGAAAGAAATTGTGCAATTTTGTGTGAACTAATTTTATTGTAGATGTTATTTTTCTTTCCCCAAATAATTGAGTTTTTTTTTTTTTTTTTAAGGAAATGATAATGGTTCAGATTTGGAAGAAATCAAGTTCTTCCATCCCAAATCCTTTAACTATTTTACATACAAAACCCTATTAAATTCTAGGAATTGCCTTATAAACTCATCCCATTTATATTTAAAAATGCCAAACCAAAGCTTGCCTATTCCTCTTAGAAATTAAATTTTGTAAAGATGTGATGTAAAACCCATGTTTTATCTCTCCAATCCCAACATGTCATATCATCTTATTATATATTTTAGAATAAGTACAATTACACTCAATCCAACCAAATTGGGAATTTATTAAGATGCTATTAGGTATGGTAAGATATATTGAATTTTAAGTAAAATGCTAATGTGGCAATCATTATTGGAATGTGTAAAATATAAATTTTCTACCCCATCCTTACTAAATTTAGAGTCATTATCTTACCATGTGTTTGTTCAAATGTCTATTGAATCTTGTTAATGGAATTGGAGGGGCTCAAATTGAGTAAGCCCATAGTTGGGGCTTAGGCCATTTTTCCTAAGTTTGGGCTTCTGGACCATATAATCAAGAGGGACAACTGTAGGCATACCAAAAGGCAAAAACATTGAATTCAAGGCATAAAAAAATTTAAAAAAAAAAAAGAAAAAAAAAAAGAAAAAAGACTCTTGCTTTAGAAAAAGCCAGTTATTCCCTTTGGCCAAATTACACAGTCCTCCCCCTAAAAAACCGATAGGTTACTTTGAAGATTTCCCACATAAACTTCCATTGATTTTAGTCATTTTACCATTTGAGAGCATCTTCAGCCAACCCAAGGTATGTTGAGGAATTTTACTTTGTTTTGTGAAGTACACTATAAAGTTAGGTCAAGGGGATCCTATTCGTTTAACCCAGGTTGTCTCTTTTTATGGCTTTATTTGTTATTCCTACTTCCACCTATAGGATTAAAGTAATGAGTAAGCATCAGGTTAATTGTCTAGTTATATGTGTTCTGAATGGATCTAGTGTAATTGGACACTAAATCTAAGTCAAGTCCTAAAGTAATTGCAGAACTCTATTATTTTCCTTCCTCTAATAGAATTTTAACCCAAAAAAAAAAAAAAAAAAGTGAAACGGAATAAAATAATTGCTTCTTATATTATATTTGTAAGGTATCATCAAGACTCTTGACAACTTTTTTTTTTTTTTTCCCTAAATAACTTTAACAACTATTTGTTGTCCCATGTTGTCAACTTTTTCTTCAACTTATTTAGCACTCTTCCTTTCTTCATCATTTTCCACTTCTCATCTCAAGTGATTCTTTTTTGCTTTTTATTTTTATTTTTTTTTTTGGGTGGGGTTGGCCAATATGTAAATTGCTATATAATTTTTCGAATACAGTAAGCTTTTTGATTTTTAAATGGGAAATATTCTAGTAGTTTAATGATTAGTGATAAAGGACGTAGGGCTGCAGAGACAACTGGTTATATGAATCTAAAATTTTATAATCTTACATGACTGATTTATTTCTCTTTGTTTTTAAAAATATTTTTTGAATTATTTTATTTAAGTTTGTGGTATGTTTTTGTGTTAAAATCGCATCTCTCTCTTTCTATATATATATATATATAGATATAAAACTGTGACTGTAAATCACTTGTTAAACCAAAAAAGAAAAAGAAAAGAAAACTGACTATTCAGCAAAAAAGAAAAAGAAAACAATGACTTTTATACGGTTAGAGCATTTACATCCGATAATTCCATCTTATTTTATTTTAACATCTCAAAAAACTATTTTATCAATTATGTAATATTATTTTACAATACACTCAACATTTCAACTTTTATTTTACTATATTACATATTAAAATAATATATCTGCACAATAAAATAATATATCTATATAATAAAATAATATATTCTAAAGAGAGAGAAAAAATGAGAGAGTGGAGAGATGAGGCAGATTTTTGTAGGTAGAATAAAATATTAATTTTTGAATTTAAAATATTGCTACAGTACCATCTCAATTGTAATAGTATTGCAAATTTTTTTAGCTTTAGCATACTAGTTGTTAACTTTTTTTTGGTACCGAATGCTCTTATGGGCCTATTTGATCAGAAATCACCAAACATAGATGACTCATAACACATGGAATGATTCGATAAAGCTTACACGACACGCTGACACACTGAGTGTGCTCAATCATGAATGGGTCAAGGCCCCATTATTAATACTTTAATTGAATAGTTCCGTCTTTTCTTTACAAGTATGAGGATGAAACTATCCAAATTTCAATGTAATGTACCTAGGACCTACCAAATATGGAAGAATTGGTATAAGCCATTTGGGGTTATTGCACTGTTAAAAAAGTCCTTACTTTTTATGTGCATGCTGAGTCCTACGTGCTACGATAATGTAAAATATGATCAGTGGATTTTGACTAAGAGAGTCGCATGCACTTATTAAAATCTTCAAACTAGTTTTATATAATATATTAGATGTTGCAGCTGTCCTTTGAGCTTACACTAGGGTTGGCCTTTTGGGATCGTGATCTCGTGGTTTGTCGTTTGAATTATTTAAAAAAAAAAAAAATTATAGACAAAATTTGGACGCAAACTTAATTATAGTCAATGATTATAATTCTACCAACTATATTTTTATTGAATATAAATTTTGACAAATTCATAATTAGATAATATTTTCTTCTTATATTAATTATGGTTGCAAAATTTCTAGAAAATCAAAATTCAATCAAATGTTTAAATTTCAAATTTTTGTAGTTTAAATTTATGCTTAAAAAATAAATTTAATGATCGAATAGTAAATAACATCTTATTTAAGAATATATATACAATCCAAATGTTAGATTTTTAAAATATATAGTCCTGTTAATATTTTTAGTGGGGATTGTAGTCACTGGCTATAATTAAGTTTGTATCTAAACTTTGTTTAAAATTATTTTCTTATTTATTTATATACAATTTTTTAAAACCTTATTTTCTCTTAGTTATAATTATATTCTTACCCATTTTTAATATATTAAACAAATTAACAAAAAAATCAATCCAAACAGACACGTAGAGATCTCCCTTCATATATTGGCCCTTAATTGTTTATATTTTTATTATAATAGAACATTATACACGAGGATTCCATCGTGTTATTTGTTCTTGTACAAAAGGTTAGGGGATAAATGTTGTCATGTAGTGATTAGTGAAGTTGGGTAATTAATGCAGCAAGCAAAACAGGGTTTTTTTTTTTTAATTATCTATTTGTTGAAGCAATAATTATATGTTTTGAAAAGAAATTATTAATCATGAAATGGAGTTTGGGTGAAAGAAAGTGAGGATGCTGACTGACTTGTGTACATGAGAGTCCACTTTGAAGTTGCCTGTACATTTTCCTCCAATAGATAGAAGATTTTTTTTTTTTTTTTGATTAATGACATATATAATTATTGGTCTTGATTTTTTAAAATTTTGCAATCTCTTAGGATTTAAAAAAAAAAAATGTAATCCTACCGTAAATTTATCAAAATTCTTATCAAATAAATCAATATCGAGTGAAATTGTAGCCAAATTTTGTCCAATTGAAATGGCATTTGTGTTATCAATCATCAAACAAAATTTCCCTTTACCAAACAGCCAGCAAGAAGGCACTTGGTATGGTTGCAATGTCAATATCATTTGGAAAATTTGAGAAAACGTTAAGAACTTAACTTTTAGTTTCATAAATGACATTTTCTACTTATAATTTGTGGTCCATAAACACAATTTAAATATCTATGTAATCCTTTTTTTTAAGAAATATATAGAATTTTAATAGTTTATCTATTATTATAAAATATTAAATAAAGCAATACTTTTTTTTAATAACAAATAAAGCAATACTTTATATTAATATTTAAGATTAGATGTATATGGTGGATATAAAAAACTGTGTATCATCGTATATTTCAATAAAATACGGCTACTTTTCAAATTAATTTATCATGTAAATCAAGATTATCAAAGGATTAAATGATAAATAAAAAAAGAATTAAGCATAAATATAAAAAAGTATTTTTTTTAGTACTACTATTATTTTTGAAAATAGAATATAAGTCCATAATAGTTTCTCTACCTTCATGGAAGACAGTTGTAATAACTTATTCATTTTCTTCCGTTGTATCATTATGTTAACACAAAAAATAATTAGATACTAAAAGAGGGTTGGATATTAACATTAGCAAAAAAATAATTATCTTATCCATTAAATACATGCATTCTTACTTGTAAAAACTTACCCAGATGTTGTGAGAGAAATAACCATGCACATAAGTTTAAGAATGAAGACACATTTGTTATACACACACATATATTGATATATGAGAGATTGATGTCTCATCCATTATATTTTGTTTCAAAAAAAAAAAAAAAAATGTAGTCTCAGTCTCTTTCAATCCACGAGACATTCTTAATAGTTAATACCCTGTGAACTGATAATGTGATATATTGAATTTAAATTCTACAACCTCCAAGTATACGTTATGCTTGACCAATAAACTCATCGTCCAAATAGTTGCATGTGACGTGTGTATATGAGATAATCCATGATGACTCATAAGTCTCGAATTGGTTGATTTTCCATCATGAGTCCACATGGAAGTTGCTTTGCTTGTACATTTTCTCTCCGAGAGAGAGAGAGAGAGAGAGAGAGAGAGAGAGAGAGAGGAGAGAGAGAGAGAGAGAGAGAGAGAGAGAGAGAGAGAGAGAGAGAGAGAGAGAGAGAGAGAGAGATTCATTCCTCATACATCATGCCAAACCTCCCC
This sequence comes from Quercus lobata, assembly GCF_001633185.2. Classification (NCBI taxonomy): domain Eukaryota; kingdom Viridiplantae; phylum Streptophyta; class Magnoliopsida; order Fagales; family Fagaceae; genus Quercus; species Quercus lobata. The sequence continues at coordinate 71,977,958 of NC_044906.1, read as the reverse complement.
AAAGAAAATAAAAGTTATAAACATCAAATTATTAAATTTTAAAAAAATAGATCTTCTAAAAATGTTATGGTAGTATGTATATTCGACTTATGTAGTTCAATTTAATTAATTGTCAATTACTGGTTAAACCAAAGGAAACTGTGACATTTTACATGGAATGATCAAATCAAGCTTACACAACAAACTTAGCAAGGCGAATGAGTCAAGCCCCCATTATTTAGTAATAGTTCCCCCTTTTCTTGACAAGTATGAGGATGGAATACAGGAATAGACCCAATATAGTCTCCATTCCAACATTATCCAAATTCAATGTTCTGTGGATTGCTGAGAAATTGCCCCTTGGACCTACCAAAAATTAATGGATGAAGTTGTATAGTTGGAGCTACCAAAAATGGAAGTAATTGTGTCTGGTCATTGGTCATTGCACTTTAATTTTTTTCAAAAATATAATGAATGTGTTGTTACACTCTCAAATAGATAATACAAAAAAACCCCTCCTTTTTAATATACAGGCTAAGTTCTACTACAATTGTGTGTGTGTATATATATCAATTGGATATTAACTAAGAGATTCCTATGCTCTTATAATCGTCAAATTAGTTATAATATCATATGTTGTAGCTCTCCTTTGAGCTTACACTGCCACTGGCTTGTTAGTCTAAGGGGGGCTGCATTGTAGAGTAGTGATTTTTAGTCATTTCAAAAATAATTAAAATTATGGATTGCAGTGATTTTTAACCATGTCAAAAAATAATTAAAATTATGGACCCCGTGAGTTTGAAATATTTTTCTTTTTAATTATCTTATTTACTTATATATAATTTTAAAACCATAATTTATCTTCTTAATACAATTGTATTGTTTCTCACTTTTAATAAATTAAGAATTTAATAAAATAAAAGAAATCAATCCAAACACACACACACGTATTATTGGAGCAATAATCAATTCTATTTTGTTACACTTTTATTGAAACACATATTTTGTTACACTTTTATTGTATTATTGCACACACACATATATCCCTTCCTAACTTTGCCCTTAATCATTTATATTTCTATTATAATAGAAAATTGTACATGAGATTCCATCATGTTATTTTCCTTTTTAGTTTTACAAAAAGTAAAAGGGTTTAGCAAATCTAAAAATAAATATAGTGTTATGTTTTGATAATAGAATAAATTTTAAATTACATAACTATCAAAAAAATACATCTAAGATTCAAATGCTCCATCTTCCAACCATCAAATTAATATATATATTTAAAATTTTTATAATAAAATATATCATCTCAAGGGAAAGGAGAGAACAGACAATGAAATTGATCATTTCAAATTGTTGGGACCTTGAGAGTGAGGAGGAGAGAGAATTCAAGAAGACAATGATAATGATGTGTGTGGGGGTGAAAGGCCCAGGAGTACATATCTACATACATATTGGGCCAGGGCCCAATCTGAGGACATTAATTAATCTGAGGACAAACAAGCACTATCATAAGGATCCAGGTTACCATGCAAAGGGGTAAGGTCTGGTCATGATCGCCTAAGAAGGGGTCTGAGGAGGAGTGCCTCCTCGGCTAATCAAAGTCGAGGTCGGAAGATGTGGTCTACCATCAAGAGTAACATTTCAGACCATTCCATAGATAAAGATAAGTATCTAGAAGGAACATGAAAAAATGAGGAAAAGCTGTTACCATCGCATTAAAAGTTTGGTAGCTAACTTTTTGATTGCATTAATGTGGAGAAGACTCCTGAACAATGCTGTCTTGACTACCCCAACTTACAGAAGGCCGAAGAGGATGTTTGATGGGACAAGTACTCGAGTAGTGGCTTGGATGATCAACAAGTGGAGGGCCAAGATCGTCCAAAGAGAACTATATAATATAAGAGACCCTCCATGGAGAAGGGATCGAAGAATTAAGAGAGAAAGCACTGTAGCAATCAAAATTGTATCTGTAACCAATTTCAAGTGATATATATATAAGAACTGATCTCTTCGGACTGTGTTGAGAACGAATTTCCTTAGACAAATCCAATCTACTTTTACTTAATTGTCTCCTAAATCTCTTCTAACTGTTACCTAACTGATTAGAACCTAATTTTCCAACCTACTCTCTACAAATTCATTGTATTGGGCTCATTGGGTCTAGATCCATTAACACTTTAGGCTTGGGATCCAAATCATGTCCTTACAATGTGCAAATGAATCATGAAACTAAATTAGTTCATGTTAACTAGTGGTCTAAGAAATCAGGTTAAATAATATTACATGTTCATTTATGAGGTTTTTTTTTTTTTTTTTGGGTGAAGGAGTTCAATTATGAGTTAAAAACTTAAAATGGACACATTTTAAAAGAGAAAAAAAAATAATGTTTCAATAATTTATTGATTGTTATGCTGTTATGAAAAATTCAAAGCACACTTCAAAAAACGCATTTTTAAGCTGCGTTTTTTTAAAACGCAGCTACAGGGGGTAATTTGAGCCGTGTTTTTTCAAAATGCGTCTCCACCCCTGGACGTCCTCGTTTTATAAACGTGGCTATAGACCAACTCTGAAACCGCGTTTTGTGATATTTGTATAGTAAACCGTTAAGTGGAAGTAACCTATATTTTACTTAAAATTAACAAAAAGGCATTAAAAAAAGTACAGAAAGATATAATGCTATAAAGTTTGAAGTTTCAATAAAATATGCCATTTTCTTTTAAACTCTTTGGGTGGAAGTAAGGGCTAACTGTCCAATTATTCCAAAGTCTTTGATTATATAGCTGAAAATGGCTCCAATGGCTCTAAGAGTCTGTTTGGATACTGCTTATTACTGAAAACACTGTAACAAAATAATTTTTAAATGTGTGAATAGTGCCGTGAGACCCATTTTTAATGAAAATTTTGCTGAAAAAAGAGGTTTGTAGGTCCCGTGAACAGTGCACAAAACCTATTGACAGACTCATTTTTCAGTTTTGGGTGTGAAAAAAGAGGTTTGTGGGTCCCACGGACTACAAATGTCAGACGCAAAACATTGGATATTTCAGCAGTATCCAAATGCTCACTAAGTCTTTAACAATGATTCCTTGAATTGAAATGAACAATGGAGTCAATAGGAAACTGCTGGAAAGTAATTTACATAGGAATTTATTTCCCAATTGCCAGCTTGCAACATTAATCTCTCCTTTATTTTCTCGAATGCTTTCTTCTTCTTTTTTTCGCTGAAGAGAAATGAATAGGGAGGGCGACTTGAGTTTTTTCCAAATGCTTTCATCATCCTCGGAATCAAGAAAAAATGTATTTGACTCTTTGAAATAAAAATTAATACATTTCATGGCAAATAAGTTTGATATTAGCAGTATTATTATCCACACACACACAAAAAGAAAAGGTTCGTTTAACAGTGAAATCGGGATAGCACTTGCCTTATCATTCATCACACGAAATTTCCCATTGTCAAGAAAGGTGCATAGTTTGGTTGTAACTTGTAATGTCATTTACCAAAAAAAAAGAGAAATATGGTTGAAATATCAAAATCATTTTCAGATTTGACAAAAAGTTATGAATTTAATTTTTATTTTCAGTAATGCCATTTTACCCTTAAAATTTGTGATTCATAAACACAGTGTAACATATTTATGTTTTATACAATCTTTATTCTTAAAAGTTTATCTATTATTCACCGCAAAGAAAAGAAAAAAAAAGTTTATTTATTATTACAAAAAATATTTAATAAGGCAATTCCCTATATTAATGTTTAAGATTAAATAAATTTTTTACATACACAAAAAATAAAATAAATTTTGTGTACCATATATTTTAACAAAATACTAGAATTTTCAAATAAAATTCTGATGTAAATTAAGGTAATCAAAAGATAAATAGAAGATTATCCCATAATTATGAACCAATATTTACGCTCCATTTTAATGTTTTCTAGAATAAGTCATTTTTCTTAAAATTATATTTTTGGAATACTATCTCATTTTCTTATATTGGTAGTGGCCTCAAAATGAGATAAAGTTATTTTTCAATAGTTTTCATATTACCTCTTAACTTTTTTTATTTAGTTTGATGTGAAAAATAATCTCTAAAATATAAGTAATATTTTTCATAGAATTTTTTGTTGACTAAAAAAAAAATTTCTTTGAATTATTTTTTTAATACTGCCAAATACAAGAAAACATAAAAAATTATCTTCACAAGAGGTTTCATCTAAACAAACAGATTAGGACAATCTAATCCTAGCTAAAAATATTGAAGGTTTGTACTTTCCATAGAGGAAGACTTCTTGTTACAGCATCTTTCTCTCTTATTATTATTATTATTATTATTTTATTTTTTATTTTTTGGTAAAATACAGTTGACACCCCTAGGACCAATGCCAGCTAAGTACAATTTTTTCTAAAATAGACTAACTTGGTCCTTAAATCTAACTTGGACCCTAAACCGTTACTAAATTTTCTCCTCTCTCATGGAGATTAAGGATCAAATTAGTTAATTTTGAAAAGTTTTGAACATGATTGATATTAGCTCAAAACTTAAAAGTATTAATATTTTATCTTTTTCTTTTTTCAAGGCTAGAATCATATGTTAGCATATGACATGTAAGTATGTGACGTAACATTGTACATAGTGGTTCTTTATACATTTTCCCTCAACAAAATGGAAAATGCTAAGACCACAATTTTTGTTACAACTTGTTAACATGGTAAGTTGTGAGTGACGGAGTAAAAGTAGTGGGTTAATGTGGATTCACAATTCCATCACTCACAACTTGCCACATAGATAAATTGTAACAAAGTTATAGTAAAAGTTGTAATCCTAACATTACTCAAACAAAATTCCTTCCTCATGTTATAAGCTAAATTACTAACCTCAAAAAAATAAAAAAAATAAAAAATGTTTAGACCCAAAAGATGAAATTAAAAAAAAAAAAAAAAAACTATCAATACCAAAAAAAAATTCTATCGCATTTTGTACGCCAAAAAGAAAAGAAAATGGAACCTGCTTGACCGCATGGATTCAAATCAAATGAGACCCGTAACTCCACAGCCTCCTCAAGGTGGCGGCAGTGGTTTCTCTGCTATTCTTAGTCTTCTACGCCTTGATTTTCAGTTCTTAAAACTACGTTGATTTCGGCATTTTCTTTCTGCAATGCGCATTATCATTTTGTGTGAATTGTGATCCTGTTTCAATATCAATTCGACATTCGGCAGTAATTTTAATAATAATATCTATAATAAATCAAAAATTAGTGGATGACTTTGTGCTTTTTAGCCTGCTTTAATTATTTTTTTTTTATAAGAAAATTGTAATAACTTTATTAAAAAGAAAATAAATTTAATACATTTTGAGCCAAAATGGACTCAACCATACTAGAATTTTTCTCTATTCATATTACATAATTGTCAATGTTTTTGGCATATAAAGCCAAGATATGTACTAGGTGATTGCTTTAACGTTGGAAATAAGTATGCGTTTGAACTCTAACAACTTGCTCTGTCCCTTAATGACATTTTCAATAAACACTGCACTACTGGTGCTGTGCCATGACCCTTAAAGTGTCAATAACAATATGTGAGTCACTCTCTACCACCAAATCTCTAATGTTGGCGTCCCAAGCAAAACTTACCCCTTCCTCTGTCGCCTTTGCTTCAATCTCCAGAGGGCCTAAATGGGCATACAGTTTCTTATTACTCAAAGCAAACCCCACCCTTCTTATGTAATCACATATAACACAGCTCCTATTCCAACAGACTTGTGAGTGGCGAAAGTCGCCCATCTACATTAAGCTTGAACCGAGTCTCAACCGGAAGTGACCAGTGCACTACGCCCTTGCCCGGATATTCTTAAGTTGGTGGTACTTGATTTGATGTTAAATATGACTTATTAACGAAGCATGCTTTATGTTCTTTCTTAGAAGGAGCATGATTTATGTTTGTTGTTTAATAATTGAATTGATACTTCTAAAAATCTCTGGTCCATGTCAAACCAATAATTATTTTATGCATAGGATAAAGGGATCTACAATACTGTGAGAGTGTAGATACGTATATTCGATTCATAAGATACCTTATTGTGTTGGATACATGTCAAACACGGAAATGCTAAGAAAACTCCTACATTGGTCTTAGGAGGAAAATAATATAATTTTGTATTAAAAAAATATTTTGATTTTAGACATGCTTTTAAAATTTTTTATAGTTGTTATTTATTTTGAAAACTAGAATTAAACATAAAATAAGTCTAGAAGATACCTAGAGATATTAATTAAATGTTGTATTCCTAGTATTGTACGTATCGATCGTATCTTAAAATTTTAAAAATTGTGACCCAACCAACCCTCCCAATCACCATCCTTACTTTTGATCAATGAGACATTCTTTATACATTATTAAATATATGGACAAAATTTAGTTACAAAATTTGTTATAGTCTAAGGTTATGACCTTATCTATTAAAATAAATATTACTACATATTTAAAAAATCTAACCGTTAAATTTCATGTTCTTTATACTTTTAATACATATGTCAAATTTTGTGTCAATCAAATGTTATTTACTATATAATTGTAAGGACTCAATTTGTAACGACCTCAAACTGGTATTGGGTTCGAACGTTAAAGGCCCAAACAATAAAATTTGTAGAGAGTTGGATAAAAGGCTAGGCCTTGGTTATTGGACAGTAGTCAGTCATGGTGTTCATGATGGTCGCACAGAGATGAACTAAGTTTGTCCAAGAAGACTTTCTCTCTGGCACGGCCTAAACGACTCCGGTTATTGGATCTCGTCTGATGAGCTTAATGTTCTTATTATTCCTTTTACTTTCGGTTCCAATCGTTCCAGCCCCCTCTTTTTGGCGCATGAATTCTTACATTATATAGCCCCTCTCGGTTGATCTGACCTTCCATCTGTTGATCAAGCAGACAACTACTCGAGTGTCTGTCCCATCAGCTGTCTTCCCCCACTTTCTGTTAGTTGCAATAACCGAAGCGGAACATAGGTCTTTTCCCATAAATGTGGCTAGAATATTTGTTGGCGCATTTAATGCGGAGGTGACGTCTTTTCCTTGAACCGCTCCCACACTGTACCCCCGTGCGAGTCTTATTCTACTCGCCTTTTCTTCTGGGAACGCTTTGGGGGCTGCATTTGATGACGTGTTGTTCTTCCCTTCTAGGTCTTGGGATGCCGAGGACAGGGTCATCCTCGGCTGCATCTCTAGACCATTTGAACTTTCGCTACATGTCCTCGACAACGGCTCTCCTCAGCGCGGGCCTTGGGCCCTAATGGAAAGTGGGTCAGGATCACAAATTTTCTGGCCCCATAATAATCTATAAGTTTATATTTTATGCATAATTTTAAATTAAATTACAAAAATTTGCAATTTAAATAATTTATTGGTAACATAACTATTGATTTTTAATTTTTAGAAATTTTGCAAGTATAGAGAATATAAAAAATAAGATGTAATCCAATAATAAATTTGTCAAAATTCACTTTCAATAAAAAAAATATCGAATACGATCACAGCTTAAAGTTAAAACTAATTTTATAACTAAATTTTGTTCTAAATATATTAGATCTAAATTCTAATTCCGTACACACATGTGTGACGCGTGTATGCATAAGAACATGAGATAATCATGATGACGGAAAAACCTTGTATTAGTTGATTTTCGGTCATCTCATGAGTCCACGTGGAGGTTGCTTGTACATTTTCCCTCCCAAAAAACAAATATGTATATATATATATATATATATATATTCCTTGTTATGCATGACGCGAAAATAAAAGCTATAAAAGCACCAAGTTCCTTTGGCATTCTTTCTCAAAAAAAAAAAGAAAAAAGTTCCTTTGGCATTCTCCACAGCAGACTTGCAATTGACTGACACAGGCCAATTGCCAATAACCAGCCGCCATTATGGATACAAATCAACCGAGACCTGTAACTCCACAGCCTCCTCAAGGTGGCGGCGGCAGCGGTTTCTCTGCAATTCTCACAGTCTTCTTATCCTTCATCTCCATCTTTGCCATGGTACGTACGTATTATATATCAAACTATATCAACTCATAACACAATGTATAAATATTCCACCGCCACCGCTTTGTTCTTCATCGTCATCCTCATTATTATCATCACATTCTTTCTCATTGATTTAATTTATTTCAATAGCGTTTGCTTTAGCATCTGATCCCTCACATTTTCTGCATTATCGATTCGTTTTCTCCAGTAATCACATTCGGCAGTGTTTGGTTAAAATTCAATTCCTCGTACTTTTAACAGTAATATATATAATGAATCAAATTAGTGGAGGACTTTGTGCTTTTAGTCTGCTTTAATTAGTTTGGCCTCATTGGATCTATGTTTTGCTTGATTTGATGTTAAATATGACTTGTTAGCAAAGCTTGCTTTATGCTTGTCGTTTAATTATTTAATAATTGAATTGGTGATTCATCTTGTATACTTCTAAGCAAAGAAACACATTATTCAAAATCTCTAGCTATGTTCGTGTCAGGACAATAATTATTTTATGCATAAGATAAAGGGATTTACACTCTGTGAGAGTGTAGATACATATATTTAATTCATAAAATATCTTCTTGTGTTGGACACTTGTCAAATACGAACATGCCAATGAAAATAAAAACAATTTTTTTATTAAAAAATTGTTCTTATTTTAGATATGTTTTTAAAGATTTTGATACTTGTTATTTGTTTTGAAAACTAGAATTAAACATAGATTATGGACTTGTTTGGATACCGCTTATTTTGCTGAAAATTAAAAATTTATTGCTGAAAACACTGTAGCAAAATAATTTTTAAAGGTATAAATAATGCCGTGGGACCCAAAAATGCATAGTTATGCGTGTTTTTGCATTTTTGGCTGGATTGTCAACAGTACCGTGGGACCCAGCCAAAAACGCAAACGCTGAATAATTTGGACTCAAACGCATGCTATGTCTAAAATATACCTAGAGATATTAATTAATTACTCCATTCCCAATTTCCCACACGTTTTAATTTTTCAAGAATTGTTGTATTGTTGTGTCCCGTGTTATGTCAGAATCCATACTTCTTAGCTTCTTAGATTAATTTCCATCTTAGTTTGAATAATAGTTACAAGAAAGTACCTTAAGAGTATTGTGTGATTGTAGAATACTAATTAAGTCAAGAAAAAAAATTATAAAATTGCTATAGTGCTACTAGTTATGTTCAATTATAATACCTAATAAAAAGATATTGAGCAGAATTATAGGCTTAAGTTACAACTAAGTTTGTTACCAAACTTTGTTGAAAAAATTATATAGGAATTTATTTTCCAATTGCAAACTTGCAAATTAGAGTGCCTTAGCCAAGCTTATTTATTTTTTGTGTCTTGCCTTATGTTTTGGATTATTATTGTTATTTTTTTTTTCAAATAATCTAACTTTAACATTTTTACAACAAATTAGCATTAAATTTTTGTAAAACATTTAACATAAATATTACTAAAAATGAAACATTTTAGTAAATATTATGTAAATAAGCTGTTTTCAAACGTACTCTTAGTCTCTTGTACCTCTCCAAATTCTTTTCATGATTTCATCTTCACAATAGGAAAAAAATTTTGTTTGATACCAAGTTCAGGAAGATTTTTCCCAAAAAAAAAAGTTTGGCTCTTTCCAATAAGATTAATACATTTCTTAGCAAATATTACTGTAAGGTCATTTGGAAGTATTATCGGGTAATCAAAAATAAAATGTTTCGTTTGGCAGTGAAATTGGAAATAGCACTTGCGTTATCAATCATAAAATTAAACGAAATTTCCCGTTATCAAATAGCCAGCAAGGAATTTATTTATTTATTTAATAGGTAGCAAGAAGGATTTAGTACGGTTGTAATGTGAATATCATTTGGAAATTTTGAGAAAACGTACTAAGAATTTAAATTTTTATTTTTAGAAATGACATTTTAACCTTAAAATTCTTGATCCATAAACACAATTTAACATACCTATATAATCTTAACATTTCACTTGTTATTATAAAATAAATTAAAGAAAGTAATATCTTATTTTAATAATCAAATCAAAAGTCTTGTAACTTACCTGGATAGTATTTTTGATATTTCAATTGGAGACATTCAAGATTCAAATACTCCAATCTATCTCTTATTATAACTATTAAATTGTAATATAAAAAAATTATTAGTTAAAATTATATAGATATGGTACAAATAAAATAATTTGTATAATATATTTTTATAAAATACGGTTCCTTTTGAAGTTAATTAATTTCTCATTTAGATCATGTGTTTTTGAGAATCTCATGTAAGTCAAGGTTATCAAAGCATTAGAAGATTAAAAAAATGAATTAAACATAAATACCTACAAATATTTTTGTAGGATTATCTTTTTGAAAGTAGAAGATTAAAAGTCCATGATATTTTCTCAACCTCGCTAGAAGAAGGTAACACTGCTATTGAACTACAGTATTAAAAAAAAAAAAAAAAAAAAAGCTACTGAAAGTTCTTTGGATTTCAACGTTAACAAAGAATAAATTTCTCATTTGTTAAATATTTGCAATCTCTCACTCTTATAGTATGAAAAAATCTACAATCATACAGTTCCCATAGGTGTATAAGAATGAAAACATGTAATTATCGTATGCATTATATATGTATATGCATGTTGCCAATGCCATGGAAGCCCCGCTTGAGCATAGTACAAAGCCATGACAGCTCCATACAATGGCAAAGTCAGGATTTCGGTCTAGAGATTGCAAAATTAAAATATAATATTAATAATAATAGCTAGAAATTATTAATTTATATTAACTACATGATAAATGAACAATTGTAAACAACTGTAAATGTCATATAAAAACTAATATAAACGTAAACTATTGTTAGACATCTAAGTTATCACTAAAATAAATTGAAAAAATAAATCAATTTGAAAATATTAGGAGTATAAAATTTACTTGTAAAGTTGTATATATGTTTCGCTGTTTTGATTGCTTTTAAAAATATAAGTTAAGTTCAACTTTTTATCTATTTTTTAAAGTATTTAAAATTTGTGTTCATGTTAAAAAACCGCAGTTTGAAACTAAAATGTCAATAAATTTAAAAAGAAAAAGTGTAAAATATAGGACTATCAATTGAAGTACAATAAAAAAAATTATTAAAAAAACCCAAAATGCAGTGATTATTATTACTATTGTTATTATATTAAGAGAAGTCAGAGTGGTGCATGTCAGGAAGTTTTTTTTTTTTTTTTTCTTCTGCTTTGTGCGTCAGGTAAGCGTTAAGCTTTGTCATTTTCACTTTATTTAAGCAGGGACAGGAACTTTTGTTTCCTGTTTAATTTATTTTCTGCTTAGCATTTAAGAGATTACTAACAATAATACATATGAGATATTTTAGGAGTTAAGGGTGTAGAGGTATTTTTGAATCAACAAAATTTTTATCTTAAAAAAGTCATTTAAATAGTAGTATATAACTTCTCAACAAAAAAAAAGAAAAAGAAAAAGAAAAAAAAGTATATATAGCCATGGCAGCCCAATACATACACACACACACACATATATATATATATATATATCAAAAAACTTGGTGTCTCTTCCATAAAAAAGAAAAAGAAAACAAAAGTAGAGTCTCAGTGTCTTTCAATCCAATCCAAGAGACATTCTTAATGCCCTATGAACTGATAATGTGTGATTAGGGATGATAATGGAACGGGGCAGGGCCAAAGTAGGGATGACAAATATGACCCAACCTGCGGGTACCCGATCCAACCCAACCCTAATGAGTTAGGTTTTACTCGACCTGTTAAACAATAGGGTCGGGTTTGGATTTTAAAAATCAAACCCGAAACGAGTTCAGGTCAAGTTTGCGTTTTATGCATACTCAGCCCAGACCCAACCTGTATACACATATAATATTAAAAAAAAAAATTAAAAGCCTAGTATAAATACTCTATTTTCTTTTTAGATTTCATTTTCTAAACCTAACCCTCACCTCTCAATTGCTCTCTCTCTCTCTCTCTCTCTCTCTCTCTCTCTCTCTCTCTCTCTCTCTCTCTCTCTCTCTCTCTCTCTCTCACCGCCAGCCACCCTTTCTCGCCCTCAAACGCTTCCCTTACAGCCCCATGGCCTCGTTCAACCTCACACTCCCCCACAGCCTCACTTCGCCTCACCACCCCTTACCTCTCTCACTCTCACTCTCGTTTTCTCTCAGTTGCCCCTCACCCAGTCACCCTCACTCACATTCACTCACTGACCCAACCTCACCCTCACTCTCATCATGCGGTGGCTGTTGTTTGTCACGAAGGAGCACAGATCTCGTAGTGGTTGCTATTTGTCACGGAGGAGCATGGGATTGTTAGATCGGAGAGAGATTAGATGATCAGAGGACGAGATTGTGTTTTGTTTTGTGATTTATGTGTGTGTGTGTGTGTTTGGATGAGTGAAAAATCTGTATTCAAAAAGAAGAGCCAAAAAAATAAGCTAATTTGTGTTTCTGTTTATGTTTGGGTTTGTGAATTGTGTTTTTGATTCTGTGGTTGTGATTTCTAGATGTAAAATTAATATTTTTTTTTTAAAAATGATTGGGTTAGATTGGGCCACAGCTTTAGATTAGGCCCAGAAGTGGCTGGACGAGGCCTGTAGGGCCTGACGAAGTGGGTTTGGAGTAAAAAAAAACTCGTTTATTAAATGAGCTAGGTTCGGGTAACAGGAGAGGACTCGCGAGTCAGATTCGACCTCAAAAAACCCGCTTTGAACCTAGCCCGTTGCCATTCCTAGGCCAAAGGATGAGGTCTTTGCCCCTGTCTCGTATAATTTTGTCTTACCTCATTTTTGCCTCGCCCCACATGACGAGAAAAATTTTCTTACCCTATCTCCACCCCTTGGGGCCCTGCAAAACCCCATCCCATTCCGTAAAACTCTAATTTTTGTTAATTTGCCCTATAACTATTACAATTTTTTTAATAAAGCATATTTCATTAATAAAAATATGAGAAATGATATGTTTACAACATTTTTACAAACATTTTTACAACAAATCCTAAGTGGCAGGTTGTTACTGGTTATTATTGTTGGGACAAAAAAGTAATCTTAGTATGTGTTTGGATTGCGTTTCACCAATTGCGTTTGCATTTTCTTTTATTTATTATTTTTTTTTTTTAATGCACACGTTTCAGGAGACACCATGCATTGTTTAGTGGGTCCCACAAATACTTTATTCAGAAAAAAACATTAAAAATGGGTCTTACGATACTATTCACATATTTAAAAATTATTTTACTATAGTATTTTTAGTTTTCAGTAAAATAAGCGGTATTCAGATGGACCCTTTGTACTATGTTCAAATTTAAACCAATAACAACTAACCACTTATTATTTGTTATGAAAATGTTGTGAACGTAACACATCTCTAAAAATTGAATAAAATTATCCTAGTGTTTAACTAGACAAAAACACAAGAAAAATAAAAATATCATAATATAACACATAAAATAGAGGTGAAGAGTCTAGATAGTAAAGTTTTAGAGAATAAAAATATTCAATTATTATAATCCTTATCAACTGGGATGGGGTGGATGTGAAAAGTCTATACCCGTCCATTCCCATCCCTACCGGCCACCTTTACAAATTACAAGACGGAGAAAATGTACACGTTGGGTCTAACTAGGGGTGTGCAGAAAACCCACCGACCCGCCAAACCCGACCCGACCCAACCCGACCCGCCGGGTTGGGTCGGTTTTTAAGGCTTGGTGGGTTGGGTTGGGTTACAAAATTTTTTTTTATGGCGGGTCGGGTTGGGTTTGGGTCATAAAATTACAAACCCGCCAAACCCGACCCGACCCACCGACCCACCCATATTTAATATATATTTAAAATATATTTTATGTTTAATAATTTTTTTTAAATCAATTGTAGGGCACTTATATATATATATATATATATATTATATTTAATAATTAAAAAAAAATAGCTGTAGAGCAGCATTTCCTCAATTCCTCCTACTAATACTAATTTAATATATATAAAAAATATATTATATAATTAATAAATTTTTTCAAATAGCCAGTTCTTCCTATCTTATATAAAAGTTAATTAGTTCACACAAATCCTAATAAATTACTATTGTTGTTTTGTTATTAGTATTGTTTGCCTTTAAAGAGTTACATTAATACTAATATTTAGGCTTTTTTAATATATTAATATATTTTTTTTTCTACTCAATTTAATAATAATACTAAAAAATTTTGTCAAACCCATGGGTTCAACCCGACCCAACCCGACCCATGTGGGTTGGGTTGGGTTGGGTTGAACTTATATGATGGGTTGGGTCGGGTTGAATTTTTTTTAACCCATCATGGTGGGTTGGGTCAAAAAATCCCCTCAACCCGACCCAACCCGACCCATGCACACCCCTAGGTCTAACCGACTATCTAACTAATAAGCGCATGACCAATGGTCCCGTACAGGTGAGCATCGTATCAGTCACGAGACCACGTGTAGGTTGCTCGTAAAACTTCCGTCCAAGTGTCCAACATAAGAAAGGAACTCTGCCTTCCGGACACATCACGCCACTCCCCGAAGCTACAAAGCACCAAATTCCTTTGGCCAGTAGATAGAAAAACGGAAGTTGCGTGAGGCCTGTCGTACTGACTGACTGAGACTGTAGTACTGACCGCCATTATGGATACACATCAACCGAGACCCGCAACTCCACAGCCTCCTCAAGGCGGCGGCGGTGGCGGTGGCGGTTTCTCTGCGATTCTCACAGTCTTCCTATCCTTCATCGCAATCATCGCCATGGTATTATATATCAAACTATATCTATCAACTGCCGCCGCTTTGTTCTTCATCGCCATCTTCAATATTATCGCATTCTCTCATTGATTTCAATAGCCTTTGCTTTAGCACCTGATCGCTCACACTATCTGTTTTATTCTATGATCCTTATTTCAATCTTCATTTATTTTAAAGCTACATTGATTTCGGCATTTTCTTTTGATTCTGCAATACGCATTGTTGTTTTGTGTGATTTGTGGTTCTGTTTCAATGTATTCGTTTTTTTCAGTAATTTTCAATGTTCGTCCGAATTTAATTTAATAATAAATATAATATCTATAATGAATCAAATTGCTGGAGCACTTTGTGCTTTTTAGTCTGCTTTAATTGATTCGTTGTAAAATATGACTTGCTAGCAAAGCATGCTTGCTTCTTGTTTAATAATCGAGTTGATGCTTCATCCTGTATACTTCTAAGTGAAGAAACCTATATGCTCTGACTGTATCCATGTCAGACCAATAATTATTTTATGCATAAGATAAAAAGGGATCTACACACTGTGAGAGTGTAAATATACATATATTCGATTCATAAGATACCTTTTTGTTCTAGATGCATGTCAAATTGGACATGGCCAGAAAACTCCTACATTGGTGTTAGGAGGAAAAAAAAAAAATCGTATTAAAAAAATTATTTTGAGTTAGATATGTTTTTAAAGATCTTGATAGCTGTTATTTGCTTTGAAAACTAGAATTAATCATAGACTATGTCTAAAATATACCTAGAGATATTAATTAATTACAGTATTTCTACCTATTCTAATTTTTCAAGAATTGTTGTGTTGTTGTGTACCATGTTATGTCAGTATCCATGCTACTTAGCTTCTTAGATTAATTTCCATCTTAGTTTAAATAATAGTTATAGGGAAGTGCACCGGGAGTATTGAGTGATTGTAGAATACCTATTAAGTGAGGAATTTATAAGATCACTATACTACTAGTTAAGCTCTGTGGTTCCGAATGTCGGTTTGTTAATAAGCAATATATTCATAAAATGAGTGTAGCTGAAGTGAGAATATTGATGGATAAGTGGAAATACATGGAAAGATAGGATTTAAAATGAGGAAATTTGCTTAAAGATAGGGGTAGCCCCATGAAAATATGAGGAGGAGTAGTTTGAGATGATATCTTCATATCTAGAGAAGAGCAGTTAATGCACCGGTAAAGAAAGTGAGTTGATCTAGGTTTAGGGAAAAAAAAAAAAAAAAAAAAGAGTAGAAGAGACCCAAAATAACATTAGTAGAAATAATAATAAAATGAATTATTAATTAAGGAAATAACAGAGAATATGAATTCGTATAGAATAGAATGGAGGAAAATCTATAGCCAATCCCAAAAATTTGGGATATGAATTCGTATAGAGTAGAATGGAGGAAAATCTATAGCCAATCCCAAAAATTTGGAATTAAGGCTGGTTGTTTTTGTTGTTAGTTTAAATCATAGTTCAATGGATCTTTTATTATTTTTTTTATTTATCAAAAAAAAAAAAAAGAATCTTTTATTATTTTTCATAAAATTTGTGTCGCTATTGCTATTTATAATCAATGTCTTGGCATTGTAAATTTCTTCAATAACATTTCAGGATCTGTAATATGTGATTTATAACTCATTAAATTTTTTTGGTGTAAAAATGTGACTCAAGATTATTTCTAGTATTTGTTTCCCTTTATGGTGATGGTAGTTGTGTGGGCTTGCATTGTTGCAAGTCAAGTTCAAAAGGCATCAATATTCTCATTGAAAGATTACTACAGAGGTGCATCATAGTGAATAATAGCCTATAGCTTCTAGTAGAAATGCTTCAACGGTGTTCCATTACAAATAAAAATGCTCTATCCCATTCTTAGTCTTCCACTTTATGCTCCACTAACTGCAGTATGTCACACGTTTTATTTTATTTTTATTTTTCTTTCCCCATTTTAAAAGTGGATTACTTTATATGGAGAAAAAGGGACGTGTGATTGATTACGAATGGTGGAGCATAAAATAGAACATAGTAAGAGTAAGACAGAGGACTTTTATTTTGTCCATTTCACCTTGCATTACAAATTGTGGTTCTAACACCTATTGTCATTTAATTATTAACATTTTTTTAAAAAAAAATGGAAAGGAATTTACATTGTGGCATTGAGTATGCACTTGGGATTGTAGAGTTATTTCTAAATTACTCTATTTGTAATTGTGTTGCTTGAATGTTCTTGGGGATGTTTGCAAACCACAAAGCTGGTTTAGTTTGATGCAAGCTGAACCAAAAATAAGAGTAGTACAAGCGAAGTTGTTTTATTCATCCAGTTTGTCTAGATTCAAAACCAGTTTTAGTTAACATGTAGCTTATGAAAATGTCAAATTTGCATGCATGTGAAAACACCAAAATTTAAAAATTTGATTTGGAGGGCATGTTTTTGAAAGAACCACTTTGAAGATATGGGAATGTATTTAGTTCCCACTTTGAATTAGTCTTTTGATCAAAAGTTGGTAACTAAAAAAAATCAAAACTTGTCATGTTCTTCTTGGCAGGCTGGCCTGATTTTGTGATTTGCTACACTCCTTTACTTATTAGTGATTGCAGCTGCCAGGGAGGCATACCTGAAAAGAGAAAATAGTGGATTAGTGTTTTTTTATGGAGTGACTATATAATTTTCTTATTAAGTGCTAGTTTGTTTAAATTTTAGATTTATTCTGAATCTCAGTCACTGGAATAAGTGTTCATATCATTTTATTTGAGTTTGAAATATCTGACATGAATATAAATTTTATAGATAGTGATTCCTTCATCATCAACTTTTAGGAATGGTTTTTCCATTCTGCACCAAGTCCCAGAAGGCCATGTTGGGGTTTACTGGAGAGGAGGTGCCCTTCTAAATACTATTACAGATCCAGGTTTGACTATGGTCCTTTCTTTATGATTTTCATTCAGTAGTTGCTTTCCTAGAACTTATGAAATTTCTGCATGCACTTAATTTTCAGGTTTTCATCTGAAGCTGCCTTTTATAACCCATTATGAGCCTGTTCAAGTAACCCTTCAGACAGATCAAGTAAAATTCGATGCTATGAAAATTGAGTAATTTCTTCTTGTCAGTCTAATGCTCAAATCCTTCCTCTAAGTATAATTGCAGGTGAGGGATATTCCTTGTGGTACCAAAGGAGGTGTAATGATTAACTTTGAGAAGATAGAGGTACAGCTACTAGATGTTGCTCTTTATTAACATTATGGTTGACAAGAGGTCTAAGGTTTGAAAAGCTCAGCTTACATGCACTGATTATAATGCCTCTTTAGGTTGTTAACCGGCTTCACAAGGACTATGTGCATGACACTCTGCTGAACTATGGGGTGCAGTATGACAATACATGGATATATGACAAAATTCATCATGAGATCAATCAGTTTTGCAGCTCTCACTCTCTTCAGCAAGTCTACATTGATGTTTTTGATCAAGTATGAATGCTAAAGAAAACATACCCTTTAAAGCCATAAATGAAAATATTTTGGGAGCTTCCAATTTAGCTTTACAGTATAAGAAGTCTTCCAAGTGCTGTTTAAAGTAGTGTACCTTTCTTCTTCTGCTTTAGTAGTTTAATCTGACAGATTGTTTACCATATTGAAATCTTAACTTAAAAGTTGAACAATTTGATCCCTCCTCAAGAAAATCCCAGCAAGTAGTGCTGTGTTGACTTCCAAGGATTATTTCTCTTCGGGAATCTATGTTGGTGTTAAGTTGCCAGCATTATTAAGAAGCTCCTTATAATTATACTTCATATAGTTGTGTAACATCATGGCAGCGTGTGCTAGTGTAGGGGTAATCAAATCCTTTTCTATTTATTTATTTCATGTTATATTGACAAAGTGTTTAACTCTCACAGATTGATGAAAAGATGAAAGATGCTCTCCAGGGTGATTGCACACGTTATGCTCCAGGAATTGAAATCATTAGTGTTCGCGTTACAAAGCCAAGGAATTGAAATCATTAGTGTTCGCGTTACAAAGCCAAAAATCCCAGAAAGCATAAGACGCAATTTTGAACAGATGGAAGAGGAACGCACAAAGGTTCAGTTTCTTTTTCCTGAATATGAGAGAAGGTCCTTCTACTTTATTTTATTTTCCTCTGTTAGTCAAGCAAAGCAAATAGACACACACACTCACACACAATATGATTCTTGATATGCAGATTCTTTCTGAATTAAATGTGCTTTTAATGTATATTTATTATTTCAAATTATGGCTGAACGTTGAGTTTACCCTTTAAACCAGTTATCCTTGGTCCTTTGAGCCTTTTTCACTTATATCCAAACTTTGTACATGCATGTGTTTGCACCCACACCCAGTCAATGAAAAACATATTGGATAATTTATTATATAGTAAGCCTTTGAAGTTAATAGAGTGCATCATTCTATGTTTTATGTTGATGTTACTTTGTTAGGTCTTAATTGCTATTGAGAAACAGAGAGTGGTTGAGAAAGAGGCAGAGACAAATAAGAAAATGGCTATCAGTGAAGCTGAGAAGGTTGCAAATGTGAGCAAGATCCTTATGGAACAGAAGTTGATGGAAAAGGATAGTGTCAGGAAGCAGCAAGAAATTGAGAACCAGATATACATGGCTCGGGAAAAGAGTTTAGCCGATGCAGACTTCTACCGGTGAAAGCTTCATACACTTCTCAGTTTAAAAGATATGAATATGGTATTATGAAATGACTAATAATATTACTCTCTCTACATTTCTAGTTTACTGAAGGAAGCTGAAGCAAACAAATTGAAGCTGACACCGCAATTTCTTGAGCTTAAATTCATCGAGGCCATAGCTGATAATACAAAAATTTTCTTTGGGGAAAAGGTCTTTCCCTCTCTCTTGTGCGTGTGTGTGTGTGGGTGTGTGGTGTTGTGTGTGCAGGCTTTACTTAATAGTTCTTTCTTGCAGATACCAAATATGTTTTTGGATCAGAGGCTACTTGGTAACTTCCTGCAACAGTTATCTAGGAATGTGTCTGAAGAGGAGAAATCAACAGCTTAATTTTTTTAATTCTTCATCTCTTTTTTTGATCTGTTGTCTCTATCAACATATTGTAATACCTAGGTGATATAGAAAGTAAATGTTGGTTGAGGCTTTCAGAAGGAGTTTCATTTAACAGCTTTATAGTTTTTTTTTTTTTTTTTTTGGGAAGGGAATGTAAATGTTGTTTGAGGCTTTCAGAAGGTGTTTCATTTAAGCAATGAGTTATATACAACAACAACAAAGTTTTAATCCCAAAATTTTAGAGTTGGCTATGAATCCTTAATAGATTAGTTAGGGTCAATCAACTGTATTATTTTCCTCTATTCTACTCTATCAAAAGTCATTCTCTATGCTACTTTTGGGATTGACATGTCTTTTGTATTTATTTTTTAATACTTTTACTAATGAATTTTGGCCTTCCTCTATTTTTTTTTGTTCTCTCAACTTGGATCAACTCACTCTTTTTTACCAAGGCATTAGTCATGCTCTCCTGAACATGACCAATCCATTTTAAGCAACTCTTCTTGTATATAAAAGCTAGAAACATGTTACAGGTTGATGCACAATCTTTTACTTCCAGATTCAAATAACAACATCTTTGGTCACTGCTGTTAATATGAATGTTATTCACATCTGTTATGGGTAGAGTTTGGATTTACAATAGATTGTCTGTTTGATTTTAATATACCTGTGGAAGAGAAAGAATTTGGTAAAGAGTACACAATTCGTTTTACAATGAACATCATGATTTTTTAGTTGCTTTTGGGGTGTGTAAAATTGTGTAAAACAATTTGCTTGCAACAAATTTAACCATTTGGTTAATTTGCACCTTAAAACAAAAGGAGAGCTGTTGAATTTTGTTTCGATTTTGATATTACTCATTGCAATATTATATTCTTGACATTGCTGGATGACTACGCATGAAAAACAGTCCAATGAAATGATGGAATGTTTATTTATGATTATAACTAAAATGATCTTGCTCCAGCATTCTAACCTCACATGTAGTAGAATTATGGCAAATAATTTTTGCTGGAATATCTATATAAAGTCGTTGCTACTCCTGGCATTTGATTGAGTTGCACTCTACACCAATCAATGCTAGTCACTCATGACTCAATATAAAAATATGAAATGAAATTAAAAAGTAGTATGAATGTGTATATGGCGATTTCCTAATGTCATAATCTGATCTAATAAATTCACATCTGATATATTTAATAATTTCATTAGTTTATTCCTGGAGAATTTTTATTATAATTTTTTACTTTCTCAAAAAAAAGAAGAAAGGGTGGTGTATATGATATGGGGATGTAAATATATACAGCAAATGAAACCACAAAAAGAGATGGCCTCACTTAATTGAACAAGTTCCCCTTTGCCTATTTGTCCTGTTACTGCAAAAGAAAGAAAAATCCCTTAGCAGTATAACTTAGGCTGGACTCAGGGCTGGCCTGGCCAAGGGTACTCTGGTGATTGTTAACTACAAGAAAATGTATTTTTAGTGACGAAAAAATTCGTCACTAAAAATCCTGATTTTCGTCGCTAAGAACCTTCAGTGACGAAATTGGACTTTTAGTGACGAAATTCGTTTCGTCGCTGTAGCCCCATCGCTAAAAGTCCTGACGACGAAAAATTTCGTCACTAAAAGTCCCGATTTGTTTTTAAAAAAAAAACTTTTAGTGACGAAAACGTTTCGTCGCTAAATGTTTTCCTCGCTAAAAACAGTATTTAGTGACGAAAATATTTCGTCACTAAAACCATGTCAATTTATTAAATCATATTTAGTGACGAAATATTTCATCACTAAAACAATTTTTTGTTGCCATATTTGTGATGAAAAAATTCGTCACTAAAACTTATTTTCTGTTTTTATTATTTTCGTAGCATTGATATTAACCTGTAACCTATCATTATATTATTAAAACCTCACATTTGATTAACACATTTATTTCAACAACACATTTATAGAAAGTCAATCCATACATTCTACAAGTTAAAATTAAAATAAGTATCCAATTCAAACTCCTTCCTAAGGGTCATCAAATAGCCCATGACCCATGGGCTGGCCCAATAACCCGCTAGCCCACCAGGCTAATGGGCAGCCCAGCCCGGTAATATTGAAACCCGTGGGCAGCCCAGTAGCCCAATGGGACAGGCTATGGGTTGGTTTCTTTATCCATGGGCGCCCGGTGGGCCGGCCCATTAGCCCAGCCCAGTAGCCCGACCCGTTAGCCTGACTCATTGCCCAAAATTTATAACAAAATAATTTGGGAGTTGGGTGGGTGAGGGATTGAACTTTAGACATTATAAAAACTTTAAAACCACACACCTAACCACTAAATACTTGGAATGATTGTGATACAATATGCATAATAAATATATATTTTGGTATTAGTCTAGTAACTTTGATTTTTAAAACAAAGTTACTAAGATGACTGATGCCTTACCTTTGTGCCTCTGGAGAGAAAGTCATTATTTCCTTTGATAAATTCCAATTCTTTCCTTACAAGTTACAATTATAGAAGAAATTCCTTAAAAAAATAAAAGCTTATCGTTGGTTGGAAGAAATTCTTTCCTTAATGAGTTGATATTTGATTCTTCATATATTTCCTTTAAGAATTGATATTTTATTCTTCAAATATTTCCTTTAAGAGTTGATATTTAATTCAATGTACTTATTTATTCTTATCAATAAAAGTTAATTAATCTTATTTTAGTACCTTTTTAAGAGGTATGTCTTAGTATTTTTTTTAATAGAATCTTTTTAGTAGATTTAATTGTTCAATTTGATAGTTTGTAATAATATAAATTATAATTTTTTTGGTTAAATTTTTATAACCCCATTGAAGACCTGTTAAAAATGCCCATGGATAGCCCATTAAACCCACCTCACTAGCCCAGCCCGCTAAAGCCCAAATGGGCATTGCCCATGGGTAGGGCCATGGGCTAGGGTTTTTCCATCCAACCCGGCCCGACCCAGCCCATTGACTAGTCAACAGCCCATTAAGCCCAGCCCATTAGACCCATGGGCCAAGTAAAAACGGGTCAGGCTGGCCCGGCCCGACCCATTGACGAGGCCTACTCCTTCCATACAATAATTGTTTGCAACACATACAATAATTATTTGCAACACATAAAATAACTTAAGATGTTTTATAACAATACAAAAAATGTGGCATAATATAATTAGAACCAACAGAAGATGTCCTCATATGTCTTCAAATAATGCCTAAAGGAAATCCCCTAAAGCCACCAATAAGAAATCTGCACAAATATAAATCTTTAGTCATATAATTCTACATAGTGCCAACAAAAATTTCACTTTTATATCTTTAGTATCATAAACTAAAGACTGAATAACCTATTATGTGACAAATATTAGTTTCAAATGATACATAAAAAATGAAGTGCTTTAACTTAAAGATAAAGTACTAACCAATAAGTAATTTAGCTTGAAGATGAACCACCTCCATAGGTAAAAGCGTCATCATAACCCTTGCTCCTCAAAAAATTAAGAATATTCTTTTGAACCTCATCTTGCTTAGCTCGCGCCTCTTGCTCCTTAGCTCGCTCCTCTTCGTCCTTAGCTCTTGCCTCTTTGAGCTCAATTATCTCACTTTCTAACCGATGAATATACTCGACTGAGGAACTAGATGAGGCAGTGGTTACTAGAGAAGAGGAAGGTCTCATGCCAAGTCCTTTTACAATACCGGATTTCTTTTTAAAAACCAAGTTTGAAATCTCCTCTTGTGTAAGGGGAATTGTATTAGGATCTTGACAATGATCCTCTTGCACTTTGAGAATAGTTTCCTACCATTTGAAAGAGAAAAAAACAAGCAATCACAACATTAATAATACATATGCTATAGCTTTACAAACATGATAAAGATGGAATAATAGGGATGGAATGATACACATACATATGTCACTTCATCCTCATGGTGTATCCACTTGTTTGTATTTGGATTGAAATGAACATCTTTGTAGATTTTTGCCAATTCAGGAACTTGACCGTCATTATTATTTGTCTAATTAATTAACATTCGAGTGTTAGTTATTTATAGTTAATTAATCACAACATGTAATACACCAAGGTTTAAGAAAATGAAAAAACACACACCTCCTCATCAACTCTAACAGCAAGTGCCTTTGTCCCGCATCTATGTTTGCATGTAGTTTTGCTCCTATTTTCAGAGTTAATTATTGATTTTTCCTAATAAATAACATTCAAGATATTTATTAGATCATGAATAAAACAGTATACATTTACTTCATTTAAGTATTAATCTAATCATTTGACAATATAATATAGTAAATATTAGATAATAATAATAATATACGCATAAATAATTTGCCAGCCAGTCCTTATTGGTCCATCTCCCTTCAATAAGTCCAATCCAATACTCAAGTGTGGTATTCTTTGGTGGGTGGCTTTTTGCATAGTCAGCACCATAAGATTGTACGAGCTTTTTGTAAGTCTGATATAACTTGTTAGAGTCGCTACTCAATAATCTTCCATATTTTGTATTTATTGTCTTCGTTACCAAGTTGGAATTTTCTTCTAGCTCAAACTGATCCTGCAAATTGAAGTATATATGTATTATAAAAATATTATTATATGTATTTAACATGCTTAGTAACAACAAAAACGAGTTAGACGTTATCAATATAAATTTATCGCGATACTTTGAATCACCACATCTCTAGTAGCAGCATCAACACTTTTCCAATTTTTTACGTTGTAACTGGACAAATTACTTTGTACTTGTACGCCAATTTGATTGACAAGCTTGCACGCATTCTTTCCAACAGGAGCATCATACTCTGCAGCTATACGTACTGGCAGTTTACCACTTTTTTTAACAAGTACCCGTACTGCTATACCACGTGTTGTTCCACGGGTATTTTTGCTAGTAGATCATATTTAAAAATTATCAATGTTATAAAATTATACATTCTATGTACATTAAGTATAATCTCAATAGTAAAGACAATGCGCAATTGTAATTAAGTATGTTTTATGTAATTACCAGTTATACTAGTTAATGCATCGGTAGCCTCCACACTAGAAGAACTTTGGGCGAGAGGATTTGCTTCAAGAGGTGTTTCCATAGATTGAACCGTAGATTGGACCACCGGGATAGATGCCTCACCTCGCGAGCGTGTAAGTCGTCTTGGTGCCATCTGTAACTAACAAACATACATATAATGAAACAACAAAGTTATTACAAATAATAGAATGACAAAGTTATTATCTATTGTACCCTATGGAACATCTATTGTACCTTATGGATTAAAGAGTTAGATGGCTCAACATCATTCTCATCGTCACCAATAGGTGGTACATAATCATCATCTACCACAACACTAGCTCTACTTCTTTTCCTTTTTGCACAATTGGACTAAGCGGAATCCTTTAGAGAAGTTGAGATGTGCTTCAATCCCAAAGCATCAATTATCTCTTGGTTTTGCCTCATTCTATCCAATCTTGCCATCTCATACCTCGGTATATTACGAGTGTACTTGGCCTTTTTGGGCATTTTTTTAAACTATGTATTGACATGAAAGATAAGTACAATTGCTACTAACTTAACATTATAGTCTACATCATTATTCATATCAAGCAATTCACAAGTGTAAAATTTAAACACAATTGTTACTAACTCAACACAACAAATGACCATATTAATATCCATATCAAGTTTAAGATAAGTACAAAACATCTTAATAACAATTGTAACGTAGACAAGCATAAAACTTTAAGACAAGCATAAAACTTTAAGACAAGCACATAACATTTAAGACAATTGTTATGAACTCTACATATCATAATCCATATCAAGATCAACATCAGATATGTCATGCTCTTCATTTTGATTAGCATCTTTTGAAGTTTCACCTTCAGGAACAATCTCAGTTTCAACATCACCCATACAATACTCAATAATATTGTCTTCTACATTGATAGGAACAACATCAACAATTGCTTCTTGTTGGAATGCGTCACTATCTTCTGTATTATCATTGGATTCTCCGCCCCCGACTTCCGGGACATCAAACACTCCCCTATGTTGGATGCATTGCACAATTTTCCAAGGGTCACGCAATTTTGTATCTTGAAGGTAGAAAACTTGTTTCACTTGACTAGGAAGTATAAAAGGGTCATTTTGATACCATCGACTTGTAACATCAATGCTTGTGCAGTGTGCATCCGTTCGTATCGTTTTCCTTCCACCATTGGTACCAGTATTGTACCATTCACACTGAAACAAAACAACTTTATAGCGAAACATATACTCTAATTCCCAAATTTTGCACACATGGTCATAGAAGTCATGCATTTCTCCCTCATGGTCTCCTTCAGTACATACACCACTGTTTTGGGTAACACGACGATTGTCTAGGTCCCTTGTATGAAATTTTACACCATTAACCATACAAACTGTGTACTCCTTCACATACGGTTTAGGACTATTTGCTAATGACCATAATTGTTTAGTAGCTTCTGATGACTCGTTAACTTTCAATTTATTCATCTATAATGACATGCAACAAGTGATATTAATTAGTAATAAGCAATGACGAATAAATTTAAATGTTTAAATTTTATTAGTGTGTGATTAATTTCAAATGTCTTACACGTTCTCTGAACCACTTGGGAAACTCTTGGGAAACTCTTGTCGTTGGATTTGAGTTATGGCTTTTCTAGTAGGATTATGCAATATGCTTTTGTGTTCGCTGTTAAAAATAAGGTGATTTATTTTCAGCTAAGCATTGCAAATAATATTCAAAACTTGATTAAACAATATATGCATATGAAATCACATACTTGAAATAAGACTCTAGCTCAGGACTATTGTACAACAAATACCAATGAACAGTATCAAGCAATGCACGAGACAAGTCGCCATCATTTTGCCTACCACTTGTAGGTCGGGCAGTCTGTGAAAAAACTATCAATCCTTCACTAGATTCACCAAAATCTTCATTTCTTTCTCTTCAGTTATGCATAGTTTCGATCCCATCAATATAAAAAGACCAGTTGTTAATACATTCCTTAAGAATGTAAGCCTCTGCAATTGAACCTTCTGGTTGAGCTTGGTTGGAAACGTATCTTTTCAATTTTCCAAGGTACCTACGAGGCAAAAAAACATACAAAATGTGATTTTATACCACGTGGAAAATATGCAATTGATGAATGCATCAAATGATCTAATTACCTTTCAATTGGATACATCTACCAATATTGTACCGGGCCTCCTAGAATTGCTTCTCGAGGCAAGTGAACAGTAAGGTGGACCATAACATCAAAGAATGCTGGAGGAAAAAACCTCTCAAGCTTGCATAGTATAAGAACTATACGTTCTTCTAGTTTCTCTAATTTACTCCGCATTAGGGTCCTTGAGCATAAGTCTTGGAAGAAGTTGCCCAACTCAAACAACACAATACTAACGTCTTTATTTGCAAACCCTCATAACCCAATTGGAAGAATTCGTTGTAGTAGCACATGACAGTCGTGACTTTTCAACCCAGATAATCTACCATTTTTTGCATTTACTGACCTTGATATGTTGGCTGCATAGCCATCCGGATACTTGACTGATTTCAAAAAGTCATAAAAACCATCTCTTTCATTGGGGCTTAATGAAAAGAAAGCCCGAGGCTTGTCATATGATCCATCAGGACGTTGTTTCAAATGCAACGTGTGCCTGAAGTTCATATTTTGCAAGTCTATCTGTGCCTTGTCAGTGTCCTTGTTTTTCCCCTCAATGCCCAACAAAGTACCATAAGTACTCTCACTAATGTTCTTCTCTACATGCATGACATCAATGTTGTGCTTAAGCTTCTTATTGTTCCAGTATGGAACCTTGTACAAAATACTTACCTTTGACCAATTTGGTTCCCCAATGAGTTGTCTCTTCTTGTTACTTGGATGTTTTCCTAAAATTATATTTGGCATTCTATCTAGCTGCTCTTGTATCTTTCCCACTTGTAACTCTAAAGATCTCTTCCGTTTCTCTGGTAAACCATTATGCAACCGACTATGTCTCCAACGATGTTCCATAGGTAAATAAGTTCGATGGTTAATGAATCCAATTTTACTTTCCAAAGCTTTTGAATATGGTTGATCGTTGCAAGTGTAACAAGAATGATAACCCTTTGTCCTCCACCTGGACACGTTACAAAATCCAGGATAATCATGTATTGTCCACAACAAAGTTGCACGCATCTGAAAATGCTCTTTACTATAAGAATCATAAGTTTCTACACCTTCTTCTCACAACTCCTTCAACTCATCAACCAATGGTTTCAAGTAAATATCAATCTCATTCCCCGATTAATGGGGACCGGGAATAAGCAAGGACAACATAAAATATAGCTCCTTCATAACCAACAAAGGTGGTAGATTATAAGGGATAAGTATGACAGGCCACATACTATAGTTATTGTTCATATTCCCAAAAGGATTAAATCCATCTGTAGCCAACCCTAACCTTACATTGCAAGGTTCGAAGGCAAAATCAGGATGTTGCAAATCAAATTCCTTCCACTCCTCACTATCAGCCGGATGTCTCATTATCCCATCGTCCACACATTTGTCTATATACCATCTCATGTCCTTAGCTCTTTGGCCTAACATATACAATCTCTCAGTCTCGGTGTCAACGGAAAGTAACGCAATACTTTATGTGGAATTTTCTTACCTTGGGTACGTGTATCTTTGTACCTAGGCACCTCACACACCGAACATTTATCAAGGTTTTCATTTTCTTTCTAAAATAGTGCACAATCATTTTTGCATGCATCTATATGCTCATATGACATGCCCAAGCCACGTAATATCTTCTTTGCTTCATAAGTTGACCTCGGAACCAAGTTACCTTTTGGTAAAACCTTTGTCAGCAATTCTAGCATCATATCAAGTCCCTTATTACTCAAGTTGGTCATTACTTTTACATTCAACATCTCAATAACAAACTTCAAGATACTATAATCAGTGCAACCCGGATACAACTCACGTTTTGCATCTTCCTCAAGTTTGTCAAAATGACGCACCTCCTCATCTTCGGTTGCATCTCTTGGTTCCCTTCTAATTCGGTCACCTACCAAGGCATCGATGTCATCCATATGATCACTGTCCGACATTTCATTATTATGAATGTTCTCATTCAATACACGAGGTTCTCCATGATTATACCAATTAATATAAGATTGCATAATTCCACGATGAAGCAAATGGATACGCACAGTTTAAGGAGATTGTCGATAGCAATTCACACAGTGAATACACGAGCACGGAATATTACCACTCAAGTCCACAACCGCTCTTGCGGAATTAATAAATGCATTGACTCCTTCAATATATGGATGACTTAATCTGCCATCGGATGTCTTACCCTTTGTCGTCCAACTTTTATCCATGTTTGACTACAATTATAAGATGAATCCTACTTTAGTAAAATAAGGACAACACACGTATAATGTATTCTAACATCTAAGTCTATAAGCTACTTAGATAAAGTTTTATCACATTCATGAATGCACAAGTCTATATTTATACTTAAACAAATATACGTTGCACACACAAATATCATATCTAATTAACAAGTTTCATTCACATGTGCAAGAAACTGAAAACACTCCCAATATGAATTTAAACCATCTTAAAACACCATGTAAGCCACTCGCTTGCTCCAACACAACAACCCACCACAAAACCAATCACAAATATCACAAGTATAGAATGTTTACAAGTATTGAAATAATCGAATAAAGTAATATTCATCATATCTAATTAACAAGTTCCATTCACATTTGCAAGAAACTAAAAACACTCCCAATATGAATTTAAACCATCTTATAACACCATGCAAGCCACCCGCTTGTTCCAACACAACAACCCACCACAAAACCAATCACAAATATCACAAGTATAGAATGTTTACAAGTATTGAAATAATCGAATAAAGTAATATTCATCATATCTAATTAACAAGTTCCATTCACATTTGCAAGAAACTAAAAACACTCCCAATATGAATTTAAACCATCTTATAACACCATGCAAGCCACCCGCTTGTTCCAACACAACAACCCACCACAAAACCAATCACAAATATCACAAGTATAGAATGTTTACAAGTATTGAAATAATCGAATAAAGTAATATTCATCATATCTAATTAACAAGTTCCATTCACATTTGCAAGAAACTAAAAACACTCCCAATATGAATTTAAACCATCTTATAACACCATGCAAGCCACCCGCTTGTTCCAACACAACAACCCACCACAAAACCAATCACAAATATCACAAGTATAGAATGTTTACAAGTATTGAAATAATCGAATAAAGTAATATTCATCATATCTAATTAACAAGTTCCATTCACATTTGCAAGAAACTAAAAACACTCCCAATATGAATTTAAACCATCTTATAACACCATGCAAGCCACCCGCTTGTTCCAACACAACAACCCACCACAAAACCAATCACAAATATCACAAGTATAGAATGCTTACAAGTATTGAAATAATCGAATAAAGTAATATTCATCATATCTAATTAATAAGTTCCATTCACATTTGCAAGAAACTAAAAACACTCCCAGTATGAATTTAAACCACCTTATAACACCATGCAAGCCACCCGCTTGCTCCAACACAACAACCCACTACAAAACCAATCACAAACATCACAAGTATAGAGTGCTTACAAGTATTGAAATCGAATAAAGTAATATTCATCACATCTAATCAACAATACTCATTCACATTTGCAAGAATTAAAAAATACTTCCAATATGTATTTAAACCACCTTATAACACCATGCAAGCCACCCGCTTGCTCCAACACAACATACCACCACAAATCCAATTTCCAACATCACAAGTATAGAGTTTTATAAGGTTTTCAACTAAAATTTACTTACTTTGCTCAAGCTAAGTTTACAACTTTCAGAAAAAATCCAAAGTTATTGTAAACAATGTGTATTTAGCCTGCAAAAGAAAAGTTAAATTTATAAGTACTTCAACCTTTATAACGAATAGCTCTTATGGAATCCTTATGAAAGGACCCACTGGTATCATCCACCAAAGAAACTGTACTAACCCACTTTTATTTTCATTATGTAATGATAACACTACATTGTTTTATCCTCAATGTTCAAAATAACATGAATTTCTAAACTCAAAATACTACACATTGGAAAATGTACTAAAAAAACTAAAGCTACAGTATCCACAACATGGCATTGCAATAAAATACTACAACTATTGAGTTTTTCACATAACAATACAATTTTGCCATTAATAGACCAATTAATAACACTGCTCAACGACTATAGCACACCTCAATTACTTAAGGGGGAAAGCAAAAAAGAAAGTAAATGAAACTAATTATGGTTCAATAACTTACCATCTTCAGCACCGAAGGCACAACACAGACGCAGAGTTTTAAGCCACATCACAAACACTTATTTCTCATAGAGCTAAATGCACTCTTTATTTATCCATACAACTCTGTTAATAGGTTAACAACAATGTCTATCATTCTCCAAGTACATCCAAACCTTAAGTTAATTGTTTAATATACAAAATGCATATCCCTCTATTTTGAATTCCATAGAACAATTCACAAATTCAGCACAGAAAAGTCTTTAAAATAAGTAAGAATTACATATAAAAAAACTCAATCACAACAATGTCAACATATATAAAAAAATAAAAATTCAATTGCAGTATCTCATATTCTTTCTGCCAAAAAGTTAATAAAATACAATGCCCAAATATCACCTATCATGAGACATAGAAAGTTTGCAAATCAATACATCATTACATGTGACCTAAAATATGGCAACTATTTAGGCATGGGAAATAGATTATCCTGGATTTCAGTTTCCTAAATATGAAAACAGGGGACACATAAATGGGAATATGTTTTCAAGTCTAATAAGCATCTTAACACTTATATCCCTGTAGTTCCCATCATTATTTATAATCTATATTTCCCCTTCTTAACAATCAAATCCAAAACCATCATGAAAATTAGAAGTCTGATACATATATACGCAACAATGAAATTAACCACAATATATACATAGATTTTATAACTTACACATCAATCAGGCCAGGCATGACAACAACCTCTTCATAATCAACTATATGCCAATCCTCTTCTTTAACAATTGATAAAATCTTCCCCTCCTTTATTTCAACTGCTCATTTTAACATTTCACTCTCAACAAAAATAAAAAAACACATTCTCAACAAATATGAGCTGAAGGGAATGAAAGAAAAAAAAATAAAAAATAAAAAACCTTACCGATTCCAGATCGTCGCGAATGGTCCAAATCAGTGAATCGGCAACGAATGGGAATTGTCGAGAATCGGTGACGGTTCGTGGCTTATTGGCAACGGTTCATCGGCAACGGTTCAAAGTGTCGCTAGTGAGAACAAGGCGAAGTGTCGCCGTCGATTTGGAGACGGTTCAAAGCATCGCCGTCACCGTCGATTGAGAACAAGGCGAAGCTTCGACGGCGACGCTTTGACGGCGACGCTGAGGAGCTTCGACGGCGACGCTGAGATGCTTCGACGGCGACGTTGAGAAGCTTCGACGGCGACGCTGAGAAGCTTCGACGGCGAGCTTGAATGAGTTTCTCTTTTTCCGTTTGGGTTTCTTTCTTTTTTTGTTTGGGTTTCTGGGTGAATGTTTTTTTTTTTTTTTGGCTGAGTGGGTGAATGTATTGTGCTTTTTGTTTGGGACTATATATAGTGGTATTTAGCGACGAAAACATTTCTTCGCTAAAGGCCACTTCTAGTGAGGAATTTATGTTTCGTCACAAAAGGTCCAGAATTTCTTACACTTTTAGCGACGAATTTTATTTTCGTCACTAAAGAAATCATATTTTGTCAAGATTTTTAGCGACGAAATTCTAATTTCGTCTCTGTAGCATACTTTTAGTGACGAATTGATATTTCGTCACTAAAAATATATAAGTGCAATACTATTATTATTTTTAGTGATGAATATTTTTTCGTCGCTAATTCTTCCTTTTAGCGACGGAAAAATTTTTGTCACTAATACTAACTACAACAATACCTACAGTGACGAAATATTTCGTCACTAAAAATTTTAACTTTTAGTGACGAAATATTTCAACGCTATAGATTAATTACACTCGTGCCGAAATTTCCCTCCACTGGCGCCCATTTTTTAGATCTCAATAGCAACGAAATTTATTTTTCGTCACTAAATGTTATAATTTTTTTCACTATTAGTGACGAAATTCATATTTCGTCACTAAATCTGTATTTTTGGCGACGAAAAATATTTCCTCACTAATTTTCATCACTAAAAATACATTTTGTTGTAGTGTAATGACAATAGATTCTCTTTTGTTGGGTAATAAAAAAAAAAAAAAATATATATATATATATATATATATCTAAGATAACGTTCTACTCTTGGGGGATGAGTTCCATACCCTGGCCAGTGGGACTAATAGGTTTTTATAGAGGGATTTGTCTTGAGTCTAGTGCATTAGACCCGTTGAGATGATGACACATAATTAAAATTGGGTACGTGTCACCATCGTAATGGTTTAGTGTAATTGGATTCTGGACTCAAGTTTTACACTTCATGCAAAAAGTGTGACAATATTTTTTTTAATGGAAGTCACTCGTTAAAATTGGGATTTTAAATATGCTTAGAGGTTAGAGCTACATCCTTTGGTCTGTTAGAGATATATATTAAATATATATTAGCCCAATGTAATAGGCCCAAGCCCAATCCTGCTTGTACTGGTAGTCTAGGATTTAGTCGCTTATATATACTCATGTTAGGGTTCATTGTAACACAGGAGGTTATGGTACTACACGCTCACACAGTAAAGATGTAGCCCTTAAGGGATTCCTCCGTGGATGTAGGCCGTCAAGGCTAAACCACGTAACCCTTATGTTCTCGGTGTTCCTATTCTATGCTTCCTCTTCCGCATCTACTCTAGCATACGCAACATGGTATAACACATCACATTGCTAATATTATTTAACTTTAACATGGTATCAGAGCCAAACTTTATTCTTGGCATCAAACAAACATCTCTACACATCAAAGAAGATTCAGACGTGCATACCACCATCTGAAGTCACACATATTTCTCTGCTGGATCTAGACTCCACAGCATCTCGTAGCCACCATGGTTCTGTGCTGTGTCAAAATCCAACAAATCAAGCAAGCCGTGACTTAACTTTTCAGATCTATGCACATCAAGCCTTCGCCTAATGAAACCAACAAGACATACGTGCTCCACGGCATATCGCGACCAAAACCCAGAAACCCGACCTCCAACGGCAACCGCACGCGCCCCTACGCACCAACATCGGCTCCTGGAACACTCACACGCGCCACCTCAGATTCCTGACTTCCAGATCGTGTTCTTGGTACACGCGCCACCATGACGACCTCCTCGTCCACCGATCTACAGAACCTGAGATTCCGGCCCTCATCCGACCTTACATGCGCCTCCATGCGCCTCCCTAGTTTCTGGCTTCTCCTCCACGCGTCGGTACGTGCCTCTCGGGTATCTGTCTTGCCACTACATGCCGAAACGCCGTCACGCGCCATCCACGCGCCGAAGAACTGCTGCTGATGTCATCTGACGTCACCAGATGACATCACCTCTTCATGCGCCCCCACTCGCCGACATCGGCTCTTGGAACACTCACATGTGCCGCCTCAGATTCCTGACTTCCAGATCGTGTTCTTGGTACACGCGTTGCCATGACAGCCTCCTTTTCCACCGATCTACAGAACCTGAGATTCCGACCCTCATCTGACCTAACACGCGCCTCCACGCGCCTCCCTAGTTTCTGGCTTCTCCTCCACGCGTTGCTCGGGTATCTGTCTCACCACCACGTACCGAAACGCCGTCACGCGCCATCCACACGCCGAAGAACTGCTACTGATGTCATTTGATGTCACCGGATGACATCATCTCTCCACGTCAGCATGCCACGCACGCCCTAATCCACGTCATTAGACATGTCAGCAGCCATGCAAGCCCCTCCACATTAGCCCTAGTCCACGTCAGCGACACGTCATCAGCCACATCAGTAGTGTCATCTCGTTAGCACCACGTCACCTAGCTGACTGTTGACCCGGACCGACCCGACCCGAACCACTCGGATCTGACCCGTGAGCACTTTGACTATTGACTTTGACTCTGGACCAGTTGACTTTGACTTTTTGCGTTGACCTTTGACCAAAATTTCCGACAGGGCCCATCTTGCTCAGTTTTTCACGTAGATTCCGATTTTGGGCTCCGTTTCTGCATTTAAGACTCCAAAATTGGTCAATTGGCACATTCTTCATTGTGGTTTCTTCAAAGACATTCTTCACGACATCTCCAAGTGATCTTCTCATGCTTATTCAACCTCAAGCCTTCATCGAGCTTCCGCCTTGAGTTTGAGGGAGGGTGTTAGAGATATATATTAAACATATATTAGCCCAATGTAATAGGCCCAAGCCTAGTCCTGCTTGTACTAGTAGTCTAGGATTTAGTCGCCTATATATACTCATGTTAAGGTTCATTGTAACACAGGAGGTTATTGTACTATACTTTCACACAATAAAGATGTAACCCTTAAGAGATTCCTCTGTGGATGTAGGCTGTCAAGGCTGAACCACGTAACCCTCGTGTTCTTGGTGTTCATATTCTATGCTTCCTCTTCCGCATCTACTCTAGCATACACAACATGGTATAACACATCACGTTGCTAATATTATTTAACTTTAACATGGTCGATTGATGGGATGTGCCTCAAGACGGTGTGTATTGGGCTGCAAATGAGAGATAGGTTCAATCATATTTAATGTGATTGAAGGTAGGGACAGAGGCAAAACTTTGAGTTAAGGAGGGCAGTTTTACTATTGGCTATATGCGACGATTTCAACATTTGACAAAGGCTGAGATTTATTTTATTTTATTTTTGTTTGGGTAAGAACAAAATTATTTTTGTATAGAATTTTTTAAAAGGCAGGATTGTTTATTTTGGATAAAATTGGTTAATTGAGCTTAATTGTTTCTAGTTTTACTATTGGTAATTTTTGTTGTTGAGCTATTTTTTTTGGGCTTATATATTTTGATTTAGATTTTAAATTTAATCTTTTTTTATGGTCACTAAAATGAGGAAAATGCTAGAACTACAAGATTTTTTTTTTAATTTTTTATTTTATTTTATAAATTATTGATGTAATAAGTGGTTATTGGTAAGTAACAAAAATTATGTGAGTAGTGCATCCATATGCGAACCAATAAAAATTTGCTTCCAAAACAGTTTGTAAAAATATATTGTAAAAAAGTTTGTGAATATAACATAACTCTTAAAAGAATTAATAATATTGTTTAAGAGAAACAAAACGTAATTTTATAGAACAAAATTACTAAAATTAGTACACACATATAATAATATTTTTTTAAAAAAAAATTGGAGGGGCCATTCTCCTTGTCCAATGGTGGCTCCATCCCTGATTGAAGGTGAGTGCAGTACAATTAATGTTGAGGGGAGGAGAGGTTGTTAGTGCTCAAAGGACTATTACTTTTGAGGAGATTTGTTTTTTTTTTCATTGTGGGTGAGATTGCTTGATATTGGACTTAACCTCTAGGGGAGTTAAGTTTGCTTCTGAAGATGACAAGGTTAAGTAAATATTTGACTATCGGATCTATTCAATTTTGTTAGGTTCTAAATGTTTAGAACAATTGGCAAATTATGAACACAAACTTGTCTAGATATAGCTCTTAGAATCTATAGGTATTATTAGACAATGCTCAAGGTGATTCAAGTCAAGATTCAAGAACATACAAGCTGCAAGAAGAAGATTTCATAATCTATCTGGTTCGATCGATCGAAAGACAGGCTCGATCGATCGAAAGTCATATCTGCAGAATTTTAATTAAACCCAAATAGCAGTTCAAGCCCATTAAGGATTAGGGTTTCTAATCTACTTCTCCTAGTATATAAATGAAACCCTAAGCACGTTTTTTGTGGCTTTTCAGAGAGAAAAGAGTGTGCCTCTTTTGTATTTAGGGTTTTGTTCCTAAAAAGCTCTCTTATGTCTTCTACCGGTAGATCCGGTGTTATAGAAGTTGCTGCCTTCTCTAGTCATCAAAGGTGCTGATGATCTAAACCTTCAAGGGTGGTCTTGGAGTCACAAACAAGAGAGTTTGTGTTGTTAAACCTTTGAGTGGGATCTCAAAGTCACAAATGGGGGTGCTTGTGTTTTGCAAAGGCCAAAGAAAGAAGGAGTCCATAGATTCGGAGCTTGCACGTGGTCGTGTCAGTAAGTTCTACTGTTGGGTAGCAATAAGAAGTCGAGCGTGGGGGGCTTGTAAGTCTTATTGTATAAGCTTCGATTCTTTCTAGTGGATTTGCTTTTTACCTTAAGGATAGCTAGGTTAAATCCTCCTTAGGTTTTTTACCGGTTTGGTTTTCTTAGGTTATCATATCATTGTGTTATTTATCTTTCCGCTACTATGCATGATATAATTGTTTGATTGTGATAACCTAGACTTGTAATTTGGACTAAATAATCACTTGGCTAATTACCTAGGTTAATCTGATTGTGGTTTTAAGGGGTCTAAAAACTAACAAGTGATATCAGAGCAGGTTGCTCTTTTGTTTTAGATCTTTTGATCTAAGAGCTGATCCTTGACCCCTGTTATCATGGATAATTTGAAGTGTTTTTCTGATCATGTTTCTTCTCATGCTTCTATTGATTTTATTGATGCCTGTGAAACTCTTCGTAAGGAATTATTGAAATCTATGAAAATTGTTAAGAAATTCAAGGAAGAGTTAAATTGGCTAATTTTGCAAAAGAGGAATTGGTTGTTAGATTAGATGAATCTAATAGAAAGAATGAATTTTTGAGAAATCAAATTTCCTCTCAAGATGAGAAGATGAAAAGTTTGGAACAAGAGTTAGTTGAATCTAAAACTAAAATTGAAAATTTGACTAGTACCAAGCCTGCTGTTGATAGCAGAAGTGTTTCTATTTCTCTTAAGCGTAAAACTGAGAAAGTTTATATCCCTCTTTTCAAGAGGAATGATAAAGAAAAGACTTATTTTTCTAGGTTAGACAAAGGTAAAAGTTTTGATGTAGACGCTGAAGTTTCTAAACCTATGTCTAAACCTACTGTTAGAGAGCATAATAAATCTATTTTTGTGCCTACCTGTCACCTTTGTGGTGTAGTTGGTCATATTAGACCAAATTTTTCTTTGTTGTGGCAAAAACCAAAATCTGAGACTAGATTTGTTGTTAGGAATATTGATGTTCCTAAATTTGTTCCTGTTTGTCACTTTTGTGGTGTCCGTGGTCACATTCGTCCTAATTATCATAAACTGATATTTAAGCATTCTGTGTTTCAATCTAGGATTTGTGATGATATTTCTCTTGCCATAAGTCCATATAAATTGTTTCATATTCTTTTGAAAAAATTGAGCTTGTTGGCTTGTGAAAGGAATTTGCAGGATTTTAGTCTTTTTCAGAAGATTGGTGTAATCCCTCAAATACACTCTGCTTCACATGAATTTTCACCTACAAAGCCGAAGAATTGTGCTAGATGGGTGAGAAAATATTCTCTAAGGTGAGTGTTGCTGACTTGTCCCTAATTTAATTTTTTCAATTGTTTGTGGACATGTCTTGTTTTTTGTTTTTGGTTGTTTTGTTTCTTTTAGAATTTTTTTATTTAAAAAAAAAACCAAAAATATTGAAAAATTTTCAAAAAGACAAAAATATTTTATTTTGAGTCTTGTTTTATTTTTCTTGAGGATTACATGAATTATGATATCTCTCTCTTGATTTAGAACATGCTTGACATTGTGGAGAAACTTAAATAGCATGTGCTATATAAGTGCTAAGTTTTTTCTGATTTTGTGTGAGTATGTACTAGTTTGTACATGTACTCAAGGGTTAATTAAAAAATTGATATTTTTTGTTTGTGTACCATCTATAGCTTAGTTAAGCACTATCATGCATTGCATTTTCATTGTTCATTTAGCATAATGTGTGCTTTTAGTTTTTGGTCATAAATATTTTAAAAACCAAAAAGTTTTTTGTGTTTTGTATTTCACATCTTGGATTTATAATCAAGGATTGGCCATATTATCTTTACATAACATGTTTATGTACCTTGTTTAACTTTGATGAGCTTACTTATTGCACTTTACTAGTTGAAACTTTGTGGTGCATGTTGTGTGGGAAAGATGTTTATGGTTTTGATCACTTTGTTTTGATCTTGAAGTCACATGTCTTTGACTGTCGGACTTGAACCTTTTGAGAAAGGCATAAATAACCATCTCACCACTGTTCACTAGCCAATCATGAATACCTTAGTGCATATCGTAAGATTTTATAATCGAGAAAGTGTAGCACATGCACAAAAAGAACATAAGGTGTAGCCTCGGTTTAATCACTTAATGCTTAAAATTGGTGTGTACTATTAGGCTTGATGCCAAAATCACATGACTTAAAATTGGTGTGTATATTATGAGGCAAAATGCAAGAAACTTACATGATTGCAAGCTTATGTTCTAGGAGATGTGGGAGTTATATGATGTAACTCTTTAGATGATAGTCTCTTTTAAATTCTATGTGATGAATTTTGTAGACTTTGTGATTGATTGCTATTCACATATCACCTCACATGCATCTCAAGTTTTTGCTAGTTGCACACACTACACAAGTTACTTTTTGTTAAACTTGGTACATTATATTGTGTGTGATCTTGCTGTGGCCATCCAAGATTAAAAGTCCCTTGATTTTGATGCAAAAATGTGTTTAATGTTTGAGTTTTAAGGACAAATTGATTAAAATTTTTTTGCATAATTTGTGTTTAGGATTCACATGCATTGCACTGTTTCTGTATCTATCTTGCAGTTTTGCAATCATATCTCTCATTGTTTTCACACATAACATGCATACACTTTTCTAAAATGGGTACTCAACTTGATTTAAAAATTGATTGATTAATTTTTGAGTCCTTTGTACATTCTAGTATATGCTATTTTTATGTGTGAATTGTAGAAAATTATTTTCTTAAGAGATATGATGGATAATCAATGTGCAAATATTTTCTCTACTCATGCAACTGTTTATTGGTCACATAATGCCATGTTTGCATTTTATTGAAAGAGAGAATATTTTTTCTTCATGTGTATCCTCAACTTAGTTTTTTTTTTTTTTTTTTTTTTTTTTTTTTTTTTTTTTTTTAACTTGGTTTATGTCTTTTTATTTATCCGCACCCCCTTTATTTTTCCTTTTTTTATAGGGGAAGAAATTTTTTTTTTAACCTTTGTGGTTCTTAGGGGGAGTTGTCTCTATTTTCTCTTACTCTATTGCATATGTTTTCTATCTACCTTCTGATTATGTAGTCTTTGTCAATACGTGACAAAAAGGGGGAGACATAGATGACCTGTTTGTTTTGTTTAGGGGGAGAATGTAAAAAACTTTTTGTTATATCTAACTTAGGGGGAGAGTTAGTTTATTTTTTTATATATTCTGTTTCATATTATTTTTTATATATCTTTCTTTGCACACATGCGGTGATGTCTTTGTTGAGTGTTTCAAGAAAGACATGTGCATTCTGATCAAGACTTTCTACCTTTTCTTGCAACTTCTAGATTAAGAGTTTTAGATTGGGATTTGTGATGTAATTGGACATTTTATTGTATTGGGTTGTTCTTGTATTTGAGCATTTCATTTTGTATGAAAGTTTTGTCATGAATTGCCAAAGGGAGAGTTTGTTAGGTTCTAAATGTTTAGAACAATCGACAAATCGTGAACACAAACTTGTCTAGATATAGATCTTAGAATCTATAGGTATTATTAGACAATGCTCAAGGTGATTCAAGTCAAGATTCAAGAACATACAAGCTGCAGGAAGAAGATTTCATAATCTGTCTGGTTCGATCGATCGAAAGACAGGCTTGATCGATCGAAAGTCGTATTTGCAGAATTTTAATTAAACCCAAACAGCAATTTAAGCCCATTAAGGATTAGAGTTTCTAATCTACTTCTCCCAGTATATAAAGGAAACCCTAAGCACATTTTTATGTGGCTTTTCAGAGAGAAAAGAGTGTGCCTCTTTTGTATTTAGGGTTTTGTTCCTAAAAAGCTCTCTTATGTCTTCTACCGGTAGATCCGGTGTTGTAGAAGTTGCTGCCTTCTCTAGTCATCAAAGGTGCTGATGATCTAAACCTTCAAGGGTGGTCTTGGAGTCACAAACAAGAGAGTTTGTGTTGCTAAACCTTTGAGTGGGATCTCAAAGTCACAAATGGGGGTGTTTGTGTTTTGCAAAGGCCAAAGAAAGAAGGAGTCCGTAGATTCGGAGCTTGCACTTGGTCGTGTCAGTAAGTTCTACTGGTGGATAGCAATTAGAAGTCAAGCGTGGGGGCTTGTAAGTCTTATTGTATGAATTTCGATTCTTTCTAGTGAATTTGCTTTTTACCTTGAGGATAGTTAGGTTAAATTCTCCCCAGGTTTTTTACCAGTTTGGTTTTCCTGGGTTATCATATCATTATGTTATTTATCTTTCCGTTGCTATGCATGATATGATTGTTTGATTGTGATAACCTAGACTTGTAATTTGGA
Source organism: Quercus lobata (assembly GCF_001633185.2). Classification (NCBI taxonomy): domain Eukaryota; kingdom Viridiplantae; phylum Streptophyta; class Magnoliopsida; order Fagales; family Fagaceae; genus Quercus; species Quercus lobata. The sequence goes on along the minus strand of NC_044906.1, from coordinate 71,936,490 downwards.
CTAAGTAATCACTTGGCTAATTACCTAGGTTAATTTGATTGTGGTTTTAAGGGGTCTAAAAACTTACAAATTTTATTGATATTTTTTCAAATTTAAAACTTGTTAGCTAAGTTCCATTTTTAAAAGACAAAACCTGGTTAATACCATTGTGTACCCTTTGTATGATGGTTACTTTACAAGTATAAGAGCATGTTTGGTAGACTGTAACAGTAATTACATAGGAAGATGAATAGATATTACAAGAAATACAAAATGTTGTAATGTAATTGTTAGGTTCTAAAGACTTAGGAACTTATGTATTTAGAACTCTAATATGTATTGTAGGCAAATCATAATCAAAACAAGTTGTTTAGTCGTGTTTAGACTTGCTCAAAGTTGTGTCATTTATGTAAAGTTGGATTTAAGTTGATGTAGATTTAATAAAGCATTTTGCTTGGTTTGATCGATCGAAGCTTAGGCTCGATTAATTGAAATTCAGGCAGAATGCGTTTTCTATAGAATTCCAACTCAGCCCTAGTTCATTTAAAACATTTAGGGTTTTATGTTTTTGCCCCAAGTATATAAGGCAAACCCTAGCCACGTTTTAGATGTTACTCATATTGCTGTTTGTGTAAATTTCTTGTGAGATCTGTGAGGAGCTTTCCTTTACACAAACTTAGGATTATCAAGAAGAGATTCGTTCAAGAACTTGATGATCATTCAGTTGCTGCCATAAGAACTTAAAGAAACACAAGCGAGTGTGCTTGTACTTGCTGGAGAATCCAAGAAAGAAGGAGTCTGTGGTCTCGGAGTTTGCACGTGGTCGTGTCAGTAAGTTTCTACTAGTGGGTAGCAATAGGATGTTAGTGGTCTAAGTCCTATTATAAAATTTTGATTCTTTCATAGTGGATTTAGGTTTACCTTAAGGATAGCTAGGTCAAATCCTTCCCAAGTTTTACCGTGTGGTTTCCTGGGTCATCATATCATTGTGTTATTTCTTTTTCCGTTGCTTTGCATGATATGATATCTTTGTGTTAATCTAAATTTGTTATTTTGACTAAGTTAATCACTTGGCTAATTTACTAGGTTAATCCAATTGTTTTTAAGGGGTCTAAAACTAACAGTAATATTTATCACTATTCATTTATTTGGTGACAATACAATAATAGAACCCTGAAGAAAATGGAATGAAAGTATTTTAAATCAAACTTAAGATATATTTTATTCCAATTTAAAAAAAAAAAAATTTTGAAGGAGAGATTAATTATTTTTTTATGAATTTTCATTTTCATAATTGTTATGTCTAAAATAAACAAGAAAAATTTGCACAATGACAATAAAAGTGCTCTTAGATTGATTATTTGAGGGGTCTAACTTAGGTGAGAGAGGTGTTATTTATTTGTTTATTTTTGAAATAAAGGGAGGGGTTATTAAAAAAATAAAAAATAAAGGGCCTTGTAAATGGTAATCATGGTTTTATAATCGAATTGGACTAATTGAATCAATCGGGAAAACACCAATAAAAATTAGGAGCCAGACATATTTTCCGTTCTTTAACCGTTTAGGTTTTTAAAATCATGCTTGTAATTTACCTTTATTTAAAAGAATAAAATTATTTTTATCAAAAAAATTATATTTCTAAAAAAAAAAAGAAGTAAAAAGAATAAAATTATATTTCTAATAAACCTCTACCAGTTCAAAACTATGTGTTTTGTTGAAGAAAAAAGAAGAAGAAGAGAAGCAACAGAGAACAACGACAAAGAACAAACACAGATCGGCGAAACCACAGCGATTGTAATAGTGTAAGCTTTCTTCAGTTCTTTTATTTTTCTTTTACTTTTTGTTCATATATTATTGGTCGAAAATTATTATTATTTTTATTATCTTAGTCTTAGGGTTCTATTTGAAACAAAATTTGTTCGTTTGTTGCCATAAATTGTGTTCTTTGTTACTATATGCTTGAATTTATCAAGAAAGGAAAATAATGCTTTGTGAATGTGGTTTTGGACTTGTGAAAACCAAACACGGCCTTATCAGATTGATTGATTGATTGTTAATTGTTAAACTGGAGGTAAATAACTATAATTTTTTATAGTTATTTGGTGATAACACAATAATAGAACCTTGAAGACAATGGAATGAAAGTATTTTAAATCAAACTTAAGATATATTTTAGGAAATATCTTACTCATATAATCATATTTCCATTTTTTTTTTAATTTGAAGGAGAGATTAGTTATTTTTTTATGGTTTTTCATTTTTATAATTGTTTTGTGCATATGGAAAATTTGTTTATTTAGAAATATATTAATTATAGAAATTAATACATCCATTAAGGAATAGCTATTACATTACTTTTAAAAATGAATAGTTATTTCTCATTTTAAAGAATAGCTATTCATAAGGAATGACCATTCCCTATAATAAAAACGTAATCAAACTACTAAATAATTAAACCATAAGAATAACTATTACATTACAGTTCCTATTATAGTCTATCAAACATACTTTAAGTTCTTATAAAGTGTGAGGGGTAAGACTTGGGGTCAAGTCTCCCGAAAGGAGCTTCACACACATGCATATAGATTATGCTAAAGTAGAATTCTATTTCTGATCCAAAAAAATAAAAAATAAAAAATAACTTGGTCAGTTGTTACCTTCTTACATTTTGTTAGGATATATGTGTTTCACTTGTTAAGAACATATGTCATGATTTTATGTAATTGACTTATCTTTTGACAAAACGCACTTTACTTGTATTTGGGTAAATTTAGGATGTTTTAAATACTTCAAGAAACTTTGTTTCAAGATCAAGTATTGAAACTTTCAAGTCTGTTCAAGAAAACAAGTTCAGAGTGCAAAATCATTAAAGCTCGACAGCTAGTCGACAGCTGCATCTATCGAGCTTAAGGAAGCTATTCTTCATTCAATGTGCTCGACACCTGCTATCTGTCAAGGTCTAAGATTTTCAGAATTTCAATATGATTTTCTTGGGATCTGTGAATGCGTCTTTGGGCTTTCTTTTCTCCTAACCCTAGACATATAAAAGGATTAGTTTAAGGGCCGTCAAAGTGTTCACAAGTTGCACAAGCATCGAGTAAACTCTGTTGAAGCAAATTATGACCGGAGACAAAGTTCTTGCCCTAGTTCATCTCTTTCTTTGAAGAAGTTGCTGTGTATGTGCACCGTAGGGTTTTGTGACCAAGCATCTTCTTGATCTTTATCGTTTGGATGAACTGAAGAACTTTACAACCAACAACCTTCTTAGTTGGTGATTGAAGTCGCGTAGTAGGATCCGCGCAATTGGTTAGTCACGTACTGGGAGTCGTGCATCAGAAAGGGGAACTGTCATATAGAACAAGTCCAATTAGGTATTGGGGTAAGGGTTCAACTGTAGGTTGGTAAGGTACTTGGATTCCTATACTTGTAACTGCTTGTTGTGATAATAGTGGAGTTTCAGAAGTGGTGACCTGAAAATCACCCGATGCGTTTTTTGCCGTTAGGTTTTCCCTATTCGTAAACAAATCACTGTGTCTTTTATTTTTCGCTGCATATTTAGTTTATAAGTAATTTGTTTGTGCTATCACGCGTTTGCATGATAAATTGATTAATTAAGAACTTGGCTAATTAATTAATTAATTTCTATCACAAGGGGTCATTCAATTTGTGGCCTATCAAGTGGTATCAGAGTAGGCACACTCTGATTAGGGTTTAATCTTTGCTATATTGATCCATTGACCCCTGTTTGTCATGGATAGAGGACAGTCGTTAATCATACCTCCTTTATTTGATGGCACTAACTATGCATACTGGAAAGTACGCATGAGAGCTTTCTTGCAGTCTTTAGATGAGAAAGTGTGGCAAGCTATGGAGTTAGGCTGGACTAAGCCTACAGAAGCGCCAGCTGACTGGGATGATGCCAAGATTAAGGCGGCAAACTTCAATAGCAGAGCTTTGAATGCATTGTTCAGTGCTGTCACCAATGAGGAGTTCAAGAAGATATCCTCCACTGAAACTGCCAAGGAGGCTTGGACCATTCTCTAAACAACCTATAAGGGTACTAAGGCTGTCAAAGACTCAAAGTTTCAGAGGCTCACTACAAGCTTTGAAGAAATAAAGATGGAGGAGGATGAGTCTTTCGATGAGTTCTATGCCAAGCTAAAGGACATAATGAACTCAGCTTTCAATTTTGGGGAAACCATTCCTAAACCCAAGATTGTGAGGAAAGTGCTTAGATCTTTGCCCGAGAGATTTCATGCCAAGATTACGGCAATAGAGGAGTCAAAAGACATTGACAAGATTCCTCTGACTGAGTTGGTTGGAAACTTGCAGACCTATGAGCTAGGGTTGACTAGAATAGGCAAGTCGGGTAAAAGCAAGAGTATGGCACAGAAGGCCAAGAGTAGTGAAACAGATGAATCTTCTGATGATGAAGATTCCAAGATGAAGTCCTACATCACCAGGCAATTCAAGAAGTTTATAAAGAACGCCAATGGAAAGGGTTTCGACAAGGACCGCAGGCAATCTAGTTCTTCTCAATTTAAAGGCCAAGATAAAGGGAAGAAGGATGCTAAGGAAGGTGGTCAGTACACTGTTCCCTCAGGACCTAAGTGCTTTGGGTGTCAAGGCTTCGATCACATGAAGCATGAGTGTCCCATATACCTTAAGAGCATTGGGAAGAGCAAGGCACTTGCTGTTACCTTGAGCGACACTAAGCCTGAGGATGATTCCAACAATGAGGATGATGGAATCTTAAATGCCTTCACGACCACGGTCAATCCTACTGATGGGATTGTTGAAGATATAATTGAAGAAGAGGAACTGGTGGAATCTAAGTTTGAGAAGATGGATGACCAAGATGACATCCATACAGCCTATAAAAAGCTGTATAAGCTCTCTGAAAAGTATGAGAAATTATATAGGCTAACCACCAAGAAGCTCAGTGATGTGGAACTTAACTGTGAGGAGCTTTCCACAAAGTTTGATGAGGCTAATCAGACTATTGGAGCACTAAGATTTGAGAACAATTTCTTGACTGAAAAGACCAAGAAGCTTGAAGAGGAGCTGTTTCAAGTTAGAGCTCAATTGGAGAGGACTTCAAGCGCAAAGCTGGATGAGATGCTCAACCTTCAGAAATCTGCTTCAGATTGAACAGGCTTAAGGTATGGTCTTTCTTCCTCTAATACTACTTCTTCTAGTACTACTGTTTTTGTTCCTCCTGCTAATAATGTTAAAACTGAGAACAATGAGATTAAAACTGAATTAGCTAGTGAGAACTTAGACAAGGGTAAATCTATCTTAGGAGCACCCCCTAAGCTTGAGAAGAAAGATGTTAAAAATCCTAGGGCTAAGAAGGCTAACTCTCAAAAGCCTAAACAAAAGAAGCAGCATCTCTGTCATCATTATGGAGCTGCCGGTAATACTCAATCAAATTGCTATAAGTGGCTTGCCACTCAACAGAGCAATGGTTTGATAGCATCCGGGAACCAGAATCAGCTTCAATCCTTTCTCGCTCCCCTTGGTGATCTTCTTAAAGCCCTCATGTTCCTTTCGAACTTGAATGGTTTTAATTCTTCCCCTTCACCACCGGTTCAAGGGATTGCTAGATGGAAAGGTTCTTCCAAGGTGTGGAAGGAAAAGGGCTCCAAGTGATTCTATCACTTTTCTCTCTCTCTTCTTGTTTTTGTGTGTGCATTACTTATGTGTTTTGCTTTCATGTTTTGAGTCAGTCTAGTTTTATGCTTTGTTTGTTTAACATGTTTTTGTTTGGTTATTTTTCAGTTTTTTCTTTGTTTTTGTTTTCTTTATAAAAATAAAAAAAAAATTGAAAAATTAGAAAAATACGAAAACAGTGTGTGTTTTTTTGTACATTAGTACTTGTGTACCTTAGATGGCCATTGAAACAAAGTCTTCTAAACTTTGTATCATTTGTAACTTAGATGAGCATCTCTATGCACAACTAAGCAAGTGAGTTTTGTGGCTCGTGTTTGTGATGAGTACGATTAAATTGTCTCTTAAACTTAACATGCATTTCACTCTTTTTGACGGAAATGACTAAAAAATCATAAGAAAAAAGTATAAATAACCATCTTACCACTGTTACCCGCCAATCATAATAAGACACTTGTATGCTTCGACATAGTAAAAGTGCATTGTCAATGACATTTGTGTGCCTAGGCATGGAAAAATTTGAATGTCAATTATCATTGGGTATTTATTTTCTCTCTATAATAAGCCCATGCGTGATATGTTTAAAAGAAAATATGCAAAGAAAATTAAAAGCAAAAAGATCAAAAATACTTTAAATATGATTGCAAGCGTGTATTCTAGGAGATATGGGAGTTACAGGATGTACCTCAAAGGTGATAGTCCTCATCAAGCAGTTATGATTGTGTGTGAGTTAAAGTGATTTTCTCATATCTCAAATCATCATAACATGTGTACACTTATGCAATCTTGCGATGTTTTTCACACACAATACGCAATATTCTATGCTATTCTTGATACATGTGCAGGTACAATGTGATTTTGCCATCACGAGGTTTTACATGTATTAATGTATGCTCACTAAACTGTCTAGACTTGTTTTTGAAATATAAAATTGGTTAAACTTGTATAGTGTGTGTGTGTGTGTTTGTGGAGATCCATGTGCTTAAATTTTCATTTGAGAGATGATTTTAAGAGCTTAATATGTTAATTGGATCGTTGGTTGAGTTGCATGTTGGATTGCATTCATGTTTGTGTTTTTCACATCTTGAAAAACTGCTTTTAAAAGCTGGCTCGACACCTCCTTAATACCTCCTCGATAGCTGGCTATTTGTTGAGCTTCCTTATGCTTTTTCTTATCACAATCTTGCTTGCACCTTGATACCTAGTGGATCTATCGAGGTTGGATTTGTATGATCGAAAGCTTCTCGATACTTGGTGGATCGATCGAGCTTCTGTTCTATAAAAGTGGTGTGTTGATCCTCGATACCTCCTCGACACCTCGGTTGTCGACATGTATTTTCTCGACACCTCCTCGACAGATCCCTTGATACCTGTCGATACCTGCATCTGTCGAGAATTACTGTCTTTTCTATATAAAGCCCTTGTGCGATCCGATCCTCATTTCATTCGATCTCTCTCGACACTTCTCTGTTTCTCTCCCTAAAACTCTCCAATCTCACTCCTATCTTGGTTTTCAAGGATTTTCCAAGGTTTTTCAAGTTATTCTTCCCTTGGTAAGCTTCTAATCCTTTCTCATTCATACATTTCATGTTTTGAAACCTAGGATTTGGGGTTTTTGGAAATTTTTGGGGTTTTTCAAAATTGATGAGATTTCCTTAAAATTTTGGGTTGGGTTTTCACTTAAATGTGTTTAAAACCTCATACACTGCATCACATTAGCATTATAATGGTCTTGCCATGCATTTAGATGTGTGCTATATGATTGTGTGCTAGTAGGTTTGGATTGGGCTGAGCCCATGATGCAATTACCTTTGCATGTCACATGTTCATGCATTTCCCATCCATACGTACTTCTTTTCAATATATTTGAAAATGGTTGAGACTTTTCTAATTGTCTTTCTTTTTCTCCCTCTCTGTTGTTTATGTTAGTCGTGTCTATGGCACATATGCGTAAATCCACTCCAGCCCGGAACCCTCTTCGTTCTGGTGTTTCTTCTTCGTCTGATCCCACCTTATCTCATATCCGATTCCGTGGTGATGATGCCTTTAAGGCATTTTCGGAGAACTTTTCTAGACGAGGCATTCATTCGGAACGCCGAGTCATCTTGTCAGATTTTGCTGACACTGACCTTCCCTCTGTCATTCACAATAGGGGATGGGAGTCACTGTGTGATGCCCCGGTCACCTGTCCTCTCGTGCTGATCTAGGAGTTCTACTCCAACATGCATGGGATTGATTGGTTAGTACCTCTTTTCTTCACTCGCGTTTGAGGTACGCACATTCCTGTCACACCGCAGTTAGTTGCGGATGTGCTTCAGTTTCCTAGGATAGAGTTTCCTGACTATCTTGGTTGTGAGCGTTTGAGGACTGTGTCTAGGGATGAGCTCATGTCTGCTTTCTGTGAGCGCCCTACTTCTTGGAGTGAGCGTCTTTTTACACCATGTCGACCTTTTGCTAAAGGTCCTAGATTTATGAACATGGTGATGACTTTTTTTTTGCATCCCCTCTCTCACTATAACTCTATCACAGAGCCTCATGCTCGGTTTTTGTTGTCTCTTCTTGAGCATCTTACCATAGACTTCCCTTCTCATTTCATTCTGTCTATTATAGATGTTCATCTAGATTCGGCGACCCGTGATAAGCTCATCTTTCCTTCTACTATCACGAGGTTTCTACACCATTTTTCTGTTCTTTTTCCCCTCATCCGACCATTTTACTGTCATATGTGCCATAGATTACGCTACCGTTAAACGTAGCGAGGCCCAACTTCGGTCGCGGCAGTCGGATTCAGTAGCTCCTTCCTCTCGTTCCGCTTCATCCTGTTCAGCTCCATCCACATCGACTCCTCCTTCCTCTTCGAGAGATGTGTCTCTAGGAGATATTATGGCGCAGTTGTAGCGCATGGATGCTCACCTCGATACACTCTCTACAGAGTTGTATCAGGTGAACGTTTGTGTCGGTCATATTGCACGACGACAGGTGTCTATGGGTGGCTTTGCTCTTGAGGCTACTTCTTCACCACTTTCTCCTATGGCTTCTGCTTCTGAGGATGGGGATGATGATGATGGTGATGACAATGATGCTTAAGATGATGATGATGGAGATGCTAGCTCTGCCGATGAGATGTCTACTTGACACTCTTACCTTTTGTCATTCGTGACAAAAATGGTGAGTAGTTTTGGTATGAGAGTAGTCTATCTTAGGGGGAGAGTTAATATAGGATCATTTTGTTAGGGGGAGTGTTGATACATTTTTTGAGGTATGTAGTGGGGATAGTATGTATCTTTTCTTTTCTTTCTTTTTAGATACATTACTCTTGTACATGAGGTCTTGTGAACATTTATAGACATACTTTGTACTTATCTCTTTCTTTATATTGATGTATGTTTTTTTTTTTTCACCTACCCCTTCATGTGTTGTTTCTTTTCTTCCTTTATACACATGTTTCTTATACTTGTATGCAATCTATTTATTTCTGTTTCACACAAAGATGTCTTGATGTGTTTTGTTTAAAGTGTTTCAGAAATACAGGTTGTCAAAGTCTACTTGCCATAAACTCTCTTCTTGCAAGTTTTTCAAGAGTTTGTGTTAGGATAGATTTTATTGTATTCAACAAGTGAATATGAGTTGAGTGATTTATGACTTTTCTCATATGTTCATTTGTTTGTTGTAGTTTTGTCACGGATTGCCAGAGGGGGAGATTGTTAGGACATATGTGTTTCACTTGTTAAGAACATATGTCATGATTTTATGTAATCGGCTTATCCTTTGACAAAACACACTTTACTTGTATTTGGGTAGATTTAGGATGTTTTAAATACTTCAAGAAACTTTGTTTCAAGATCAAGTATTGAAACTTTCAAGTCTGTTCAAAAAAACAAGTTCAGAGTGCAAAATCATTAAAGCTCGACAGTTGGTCGACAGCTGCATCTATCGAGCTTAAGGAAGTTGTTCTTCATTTGGTGTGCTCGACACCTGCTCGACAGCTACTCAACATCTGCTATCTATCTAGGTTTAAGATTTTTAGAATTTCAATATGATTTTCTTGGGATCAGTGAATGTGTCTTTGGGCTTTCTTTTCTCCTAACCCTAGACATATAAAAGGATCAGTTTAAGGGCCGTCAAAATATTCACAAGTTGCACAAGCATTGAACAAACTCTGTTCAAACAAATTGTGACCGGAGACGAAGTTCTTGCCCTAGTTCATCTCTTTCTCTTGAAGAAGTTGCTGTGTATGTGCACTGTAGGGTTTTGTGACCAAGCATCTTCTTGATCTTTATCGTTTGGATGAACTGAAGAACTTTGCAACCAACAACCTTCTTTGTTGGTGATTGAAGTCGCGTACTAGGATCCGCGCAATTGGTTAGTCACGTATTGGGAGTCGTGCATCAGAAAGGGAAACTGTCACTACAGAACAAGTCCAATTGGGTATTGGGTATTGGGGTAAGGGTTCAACTGTAGGTTAGTAAGGTACTTGAATTCCTTTACTTGTAACTGCTTGTTGTGATAATAGTAGAGTTTCGGGAGTGGTGACCTGAAAATCACCTGGTGGGATTTTTGCCATTAGGTTTTCCCCATTCGTAAACAAATCACCGTGTCTTTTATTTTCTGCTGCATATTTAGTTTATAGGTGATTTGTTTGTGCTACCACGCGTTTGCATGATAAATTGATTAATTAAGAACTTGGCTAATTAATTAATTAATTTCTATCACAAGGGGTCATTCAATTTGTGGCCTATCACATTTTACCTTATGAATTTAACATACAAATAATGCTACAGTCACAAATTATTTTTCAACATTTTTACAAACTATATGGAGATAGTCCACACTCCACAGAGCCAGGAGTCCTTTTCAATCTTTCAAATATCATCAATTTTCTTTGATTATGGTGGGTGAGTTTGAAAAAATAAAATAAAAGAAATCTATTTCATATTTTTTATTAAATATCACAAATTAAAAAGTAAGTTCAGTATTATGTTATTTAAAATTTTAATAACGTGACATTATATAACCTAATATATATAAAAAGTTAAAATATATACTGGGATATAGACTCTAATCGAATATCTTAATTTGTGTCCACACTTATATATCATCTTAATAATTTGTGCACGTAATGTCTCCTCTCACACATTTTGCTATCAAGTATCAACTCTAACACAATATAAATATTCCATCGCCACCGCTTTGTTCTTTAATGCACTCTCACCAATCCATCACTAGGAGTGTCATAAGGCTAACTTAAAAAAAAATGAAAAAATTAAGATGAGAGAAATTTGTAATATGAGAGATTTAAAGATAAAATCTCCACTTTTACGAATGTAGTGGAGCAATTAGAGAAAGAGAAACATAGAGAAAGACAAATGGAAAGAGAAAGCAATATAATAAAATTTATTAAAAAATAAATGGTATGTTCATACTTTCTTAATTGAGTTTTGAGTGATTGTTTTCATTTGAAATTAGTGGGAACATGGGAATAGATGTGCAGGATTGAATTTAGTTTTTAGATTTTGAAGAAGAAAGAGAAAAGATGATAAAGATAGAGAAACATGTAAAATGAAGTAACTGCTTGTTATGGGGAGTATAAAATTGGTGGGAGTGTGGGAGTAGATATGTTCAACAATTCAAGACTCAAGAGAACAAAGGGGAAAAAATTGTATGTAAATTTTTATTTTTTAAAAAAGAAAAAACGTTTGATGGTAAATTGCATTTTTAAATTTATCTAAAATTTAGAAGTTTTAGAATTAGTAATTTTACATGTTTAACCCTATTATTGAAACTTTCTAAATAGGTCAATTTGAGAATATTTTGGATATCAAAAAGTAAGAATCCAAACAAGAGAAGCCTGTTAAATAATAGTATATAAAAGCATACTTGTTGCTTAATAATTGAATGGATGCTTCATCATCATGTTTTCTTCTAAGCGTTTCTCAAAAAAAAAAAAAAAAAAAAAACAGTATTCTTCTAAGCTAAGAAATACATATAGTCCAAAATTCCTGATCATGTCTATGTTAGACTAATAATTCTTTTATGCATAAGATAAATCTTCCATCTCACCCTACATGGTGAGATCTACTTGTGACTTGTGAGAGTGTAGAAATATATATATATATATATTCGATTAATAAGATACCTTTTTGTGTTGCACACATGTCAAACACAGACATGTCAAGAAAACTCCAACATTCATGTTAGGAGGAAAAAATATATATATAATTTCGTAATAAAAAAAAATTGTTTTGATTTTAGATATTTTTTGAAAGTTTTGAAATATTATATTTAATAGTTCCCCTTTTCTTTACAAGTACGAGGATATAATACAGGAATAGATCCATATAGTCTCTATTCCACCATTATCCAAATTCAATGTGCTGAACCCAAAGAAATTGTCCCTTGGGCCTACCAAAAATGGAAGTTGTTTCGGGTCATTGATCATTGCACTTTTATTTATTTATTTATTTATTTTTTTACACTCTCAAAAAAAAAGAAAAAAGAAAAAGAAAAAAAAAAAGCCCCTCCTAAATATACAGGCTAAGTTCTACTACAATAATATATAATAATATATATCTAATATATATCACAATTGGATTTTAACTAAGAGATTCCTATGCTCTTAAAATCTTTATATTAGTTATAATATCATATGTTGGAGATCTCCTTTGAGCTTACACTGACATGTTAGTCCTGGCTGTACTGCATGGGGTCTAAGTGTGGTTGCAATATTGTAGAGTAGTGATTTTTAACCATTTCAAAAATAAATAAAATTATGGACCCCGTGCGTTTGAAATAGTTTTCTTTTTAATTATCTTTTTTAGCTAATATATATATATATATATATATATATTTATATATATATATATATATATTTAAACTATAATTTATCTAGATATAATTGTATTGTTTCTTACTTTTAATAAATGAAGAAATTTATAAAAAAATTAATCCAACCACACACAAACAGATATTCCTTCATAACTTTTCCCTTAATTATTTTTATATTTATTATAATAGAAAATTATAAATGAAGATTCCATCATGTTAATTGCCCTTTTACAGAAGGAAAGGGTCTTTTTATTTATCAATCTGTTGGAACAGAATGAAATGTTTTGAAAAGTAATAATTAATTCATGAGATGGAGTGTGGTTGAAAGAAAAGTGGGGAAGATGATCCTTCATTTTTTTTTGGATTTGATTTAGTCCATTTTATGATATAAAATAATGTTAATTAACAAATCTAAAATAAACGTAGTGTTATTTTTTGATAATAGAACAAATTTTATATCTCTTCCTTCTCCAAGAATGGTTTATAGAAGAGACGAAATGGTGAATGAGAGTTTTTCCATTCATTAATTCCATAATTTTGAGAGGTTCTGTGTCTGAATTTTGAGTCAAATATTCCTTGCATTCTAACAAAATATTCTCTTATTTCATTTTTAAGGAAAAAAAAAAGATGTTTTATAATACTTAAAGATGAATCCTAACTTATTCTACTAGTTTTCGAATAATAGAAATCTATTCTAGTCACTATGGGCGCATTTGCCCAATTGACACGTCTGAAGGAATCAATGCTACACTTATTGGATCCTTAGCAATTCATGAGAGAATTCGTCATTGGGAGTTCCTAGAAAGTTGTCTTTCTATTGGATTGTGAGTCTCTTTATTATCTCTTTTTTTGTGGCGTACAATTTCATATTTATGCTCGTCATGTCCTTTATATGGAAATCAGAGGCCATGACACTATTCTTTTGACTCCTACTGAGGAGAATTTGACTCCACAAGAAATTGAGCAAAAAGCTGCTAAATTGGCTTATTTCTTGCGTGTACCAATTGAAAATATGTAACAACCAACCATTCTTATTGGATTAGTGAATCTTTTTTTAGTGAATGATAAATCACTACAAGTGAGGGAGATACAGGACTTAAATAATAGAAACAAGACTAAATATAATTTGATCATTATGAGCTAATGGGGGTGTTTATTTCTTTGTCTTCATATACTTGCTATAGTGCGGAATTAAGACAAATGTACCATTAATGAATTTTCAACTATTAAACAAAGACATTTAAGGTTTAAATTTCCCCTCTCTTAACTATTAAATTATTTTTTAAAAAAGTAAATTAGATAACAATGCGCACTTAAATTCATAAAGCTAAATTTGTACCATAAAATATATCATCTCAAGGGGAAGGAGAGAATTGAATGAGATTGATCATTTTAACTTTTCAAGTTGTTGGGGTAGGAATGGAACAGAAAAATTCAAGAAAACAATAATAAGAGCATTAGCATTGGAGGGGTGTAAAAACCCCCCTAGTTGTTATTTTACCTTCCAAACCCTTAAAACCATCCTCCATCCGAGTTTGTAAACCCAAAATTTTTTACCTCACTGTTCACAGGATGTAAACTTAAAATTAATATTTTATTCTCCCACCTCTCTCTCTCTCTCTCATATGACTCTCCCTATTTGTCTCTCTCTTCAATCACGCATGCCACAAACTCTTTCTCCCTTTCTCTTTCCCAATTGCAGAAATGCTACCATACTTCTCTCTCTTCTCCTTTATTGCCAATCTCTCTCGATGGTGGCGGTGCGGTGGTGGTGTGGTTGTGGCATTGGTGGCATGAGGGTTGTGGGTTGTGGATTAGGTGGGTTGTGGGTTTTGTGGCATGGGTTTTTGCTGGGTTCTAGGACATCTTCTTTTGATCCTACTCCTCTTCACATCCGGTTCCATGATGAGAAGGCTTGTAAGGACTTCTTGGAGAACTTCTCCAACCGTGGTATTCATTCGGAACGCCACGTGGTTCTATTGAACTTTTCCAATACTACTCTACCCACTGTCATTCACAGTCGGGGATGGGAATCTCTATATGAGATACCCGTGAGATGTCCTACCGTGATCATTCAGGAGTTCTACTCCAACATGCACGATTTCGATACCTCTATACCTCAGTTTGTTACGTAGATTCGAGGTACACGTATCGTAGTCACTCCAATGGAATACAGGAATAGACCCATATAGTCTCTATTCCACCATTATCCAAATTCAATGTGCTGAACCCAAAGAAATTGTCCCTTGGACCTACCAAAAATGGATGTTGTTTCGGGTCATTGATCATTGCACTTTTATTTATTTATTTATCTTAACAACTTCCTAAATAACTTTAACAGCTATTTGTTTGTCCCATGTTGTCTACTTTCTCTTCAACTTATTGAGTACTCTTCCTTTCTTCATCATTTTCCACTTTTCATCACAAATGATTCGATATTGCTTTTTTCTTCTTCTTTTTTTCCCCAGGGGGTGGGGGTGTAGAGACAACAAGGATGATTTTTTTTTTTTAATCGAAATATATGAATCTAAAATTTTATAATCTTACATGACTTATTTATTTCTCTTTGTTTTTAAAAATATTTTATGATATTTTATTATTATTTAAGGTTGTAGTATGTTTTTGTGTTAAAATCGCATTTTTATATATATAAACTATGACTGTAACTCACTGGTTAAACCAAAAAAGAGAAAAGAAAACAATGACTTGTATACGGGCCTATTTGATTCAAAATCACCAAACACATACGACACAGAACACATGGAATTTAATGATCGGATAAAGCTTACACGACAAACTAGGGGAGCTGAATCATGAATAGGTCATGGCCCCATTATTAATAATTTAACTGAATAGTTCCTCCTTTTCTTTACAAGTATGAGGATGGAACTTTCCAAATTTCAATGTAATGTATAGGCTGAATCCCAAAAGAAATTGTACCTCAAACCTACCAAATATGGAAGAATTGGTATAAGCCATATGGGGTCATTGCACTGTTAATAAAAGAAAAGAAAAATGGGTCCTTACTTTTTAGGTACATGCTGAGTCCTACGTGCTACGATAATGTATAATATGACCATTGGATTTTGACTAAGAGAATCGCATGCACTTATACAAATTTGATTGTAGGCGCCAATGCCTATAATTCTACTAAAAATATTTTTATTGGATATAAATTTTAATAAATTTATAATTAGATAATATTTACTTTTATATTAATCATGGTTGCAAGATTTCTAGAAAATCAAAGATCAATAACTATGTTATCAATCAAATATTTAAATTTCAAATTTTTGTAGTTTAAATTTATGCTTAATTAATAACTTTATTGATCGAATAATAAATAACATCTAATTGGCATGAAATTTGACATGTGTGTTAAGAATACATATACAATCCAAATGTTAGATTTTTAAAACATATAGTCATATTTATATTTTTAGTGGGGGTTGTAGTCTATAACTAAAATTGTATTATAATATTATATGTTGCAGCTGTCCTTTGAGCTTACACTAGGGTCATGGAAGCGTGATTGCATGCTTTGTTTTTTGGATTATTATTTGCATGCTTTGTTTTTTGGATTATTATTTAAAAAAATTTATAGACAAAGTTTGGATACAAACTTGATTATAGCCAATAACTATAATTTTACTAAAAATATTTTTATTGGATATGAATTTTGGCAAATTCATAATTAGATAACATTTTCTTCTTATATTAATCATGGTTGCAAAATTTCTAAAAGATCAAAGATTAATAACTATGTTATCAATCAAATGTTTAAATTTCAAATTTTTGTAGTCTAAATTTATGCTTAAAAAATGATTTTATGGATCGAATAGTAACTAACATCTAATTGACATAAAATTTGACATGTGTATTAAGAATATATATACAATCCAAATGTTAAAATTTTAAAATATATAGTCATGTTAATATTTTTAGTGGGGGTTGTAGTCACTGGCTACAATTAAGTTTGTATCTAAACTTTGTTTAAAATTATTTTCTTAATTATTTATATACAATTTTTTAAACCTCATTTTCTCCTAGTTATAATTATATTCTTACCCATTTTTAATAAATTAAACAAATTAAGAACAAAATCAATCCAAACAGACACGTAGAGATCTCCCTTCATATATTGGCCCTTAATTGTTTATATTTTTATTATAATAAAACATTATACACGAGGATTCCATCGTGGTATTTGTCCTTGTACAAAAGGTTAGGGGATAAATGTTGTCATGTAGTGATTAGTGAAGTTGAGCCATGAATGCAGCAAGCAAAACAGGTATTTTTAATTATCTACTTGTTGAAGCAATAATTAAATGTTTTGAGAAGAAATTGAAGGGGGAAAATTTAGCGCAATGGACCTTCACGACTTTGGGCTTGACGAGATCACTTATTTCGCCAACACCACACCGGCGCCCTCGGCGAGATCACTTATTTCTTCTTGCAGGTTGTTAGCTTGAGCGAGCATGAATCGTGGAGCTCACTAGTGAATTTACGACATCATCAGTTGGCGCCATCTGTGGGGAAGCGAAGAATTTGAGCCAGATTATCGCCTCCTGGACATAAGAGTCGCATGGTACTCATTCGCTCGATGGAAACCACCAACAACACTCAGGAAGACGAGCCACCGAGATCTACTGCATTAGAAAGGCAGGTCTAGACTCTCATGACAACAATAGAACGACTCACAAAGCAGAACCACGACCTAGAGGAGCAGCTACGCCAAAGGGATGTAGGACCTAACCTTCAGGAGCAAAACCAGGAAGGTAACAGTGCCGAGCGAAGGGAGCAGAAGAGGCTCGAGGGCAGCAATGCCCCAAGCCGACCAGAGCGGCAAAACGTAAGCCTTCCGTCTCTCATGGATTTTGCCCCACCGCCTATCATTACAGAGATGCAGGCGATGAAGGAGCAAATGAAGGTCATGATGAATGCCCTCAAGGGACGAGTATCTTTTGATCTCGACGATTTAGTGAACAGAACCGACTCACCATTCACCACATCCGTCAATTCATTCCCCCTGCCACCAAAGTTCCGAATGCCCCAGATCGAAAGCTACGACGGGGTCAAGGACCCCCTCGATCATCTAGAGACCTTCAAGACCCTGATGCAACTTCAAGGGGTACCAGACGAGATCATGTGTAGGGCGTTCCCGACCACGTTGAAGGGGCCTGCGAGGGTTTGGTTCAGTAGGTTGACACCAAACTCCATCAATACTTTCAAGGAGTTGAGCGCCCAGTTCACCTCGCACTTCATAGGTGGACATCGGTACAAAAAGTCCACCGCATGCTTAATGAGCATCAAGCAACGAGAAGACGAGACGCTGTGTGCCTACATAACTCATTTCAACAAAGAAGCCCTGTCGATTAATGAAGCAGACGATAAGATACTCGTAGCTGCATTTACTAGCGGGCTGCAGAAGGGTAAGTTCTTATTTTCCTTATACAAGAATGATCCAAAGACCATGACGGACGTTCTCTACAGGGCTACCAAGTACATGAATGCAGAGGATGTATTGCTGGCCCGCGAGGAAAAGCCTAAGAAGAGAGAGAGGCAGGAGGACACGTGACAGGATAGGGGGCAAAAGGTCACTAAAACCGGGGATAAACGTGATGAAAAGCGCTCCAGACCCACCACTGGAAGATTCACCAATTTCACCCCGTTAACCGCCCCGATCGACCAAGTATTGATGCAAATCAAAGATGAAGAAGCATTGACTTTCCCTGGAAAGTTGAAGGGAGACCCTAACAAAAGACCGAGAGACAAGTATTGTCACTTTCACCGAGACCACAGGCACGACACAGACAACTGCTACAACCTAAAGCAGCAGATTGAAGCCCTAATCAGGCAGGGGAAGTTACAGAGGTTCATCAGCAGGGAATGAACTGATACACCGGAGGAACAGGCCCCACGACGGGAGAACGAGCGCCCTAGACCATCCATAGGGGACATAAGAATGATCGTAGGGGGCACAGCTACATCTAGACCTTCTAAGAAAGCCCGCAAAACCTACCTCAGGATGGTCCATAGCGTCCAGCTCACAGGATCCGTACCAAATATGCCGCGAATAGATAACCCCGTCATAAAATTTTCAGAGGATGACGCTCGGAGACTTCACCATCCTCATGATGACGTGCTAGTGGTCAGTCTGCAGATAGGGGATTATAACATGCACCGAGTCCTCATCGACAACGGTAGCTCAGTAGACATCCTGTATTATCCAGCATTCCAACAAATGAGGATTGACAGGGAACGATTGTCCCCAACGAACGCCCCACTCATGGGATTTGGGGGTACGAAGATGTTCCCTTTGGGCACAATAACACTAGCTATGACGGCGGGTGACTATCCTCAGTAGATCACTAAGGAGATAATGTTTCTCGTAGTCGACTGCTCGTCCGCCTACAATGCCATCCTCGGGGGGCCCACTCTCAATTCCTGGAAGGCGGCAACTTCAACATACCACCTGATGATCAAATTCCCGACGGAACATGGGGTAAGAGAACTGCGAGGAAATCAAGTAGCAACACGAGAATGCTATATTGTCATGTTAGAGATGGATGATCAGCAGCAGACGATGTGTATCGGGAAGCAGTGAGCATTAGCAGAGCCAGTTTAAGAGCTGGAAGAAGTAAGACTTGACGACACGCGGCCTGAACGAACGACTAAAATTGGCACACTAGCTAGTTGGCGGGTACGCCAGACGATCACGACTTTCCTAAGAAATAACCAAGACATCTTCGCCTGGAGTCATGAAGACATGCCAGGAATTGACCCCTCGGTCATGGTCCACCGGCTGAATGTGTCGCCCTCCTTCCTTCCAATCCAGAAAAAGAAACGAGTCTTCACCCAAGAGCGGGATAAGGCCATAGCCGAGGAGGTTTGGAAGTTATTGGGGGCAGGTTTCATCCGGGAAGTATACTATCCCGACTGGTTGGCGAACGTCGTTATGGTTAAAAAGGCCAACGGAAACTGGAGAATGTGTGTAGATTTCACCGACCTCAACAAGGCTGGCCCCAAAGACAGCTACCCGCTCCCACGGATAGATACCCTGGTGGATTCGACTGCAAGACACCAGCTCCTAAGCTTCATGGACGCTTTCTCTGGCTATAACCAGATTAGGATGGAAGAATTTAATCAGGAGAAGACCTCTTTCGTCACAAGCCAAGGATTATTATGCTACAAAGTGATGCCTTTTGGACTCAAAAATGCTGGGGCAACGTACCAAAGGCTAATGAACAAGATGTTTGCACATCAGATCGGCAAGAACGTTCAGGTTTATGTTAAAGACATGTTGGTTAAAAGCATGAACGAAGAAGATCACTTAGACGACCTCAGAGAAACATTCGACACACTCTGATCGTTCAACATGAAGCTGAATCTGAACAAGTGCGCATTCGAAGTGACGGCGGGAAAATTCTTGGGTTTCATGGTATCCCAAAGAGGAATATAGGTCAACCCGGAGAAGTGCGGGCCATAATGGAGTTGGAACCACCAAGGACGGTTAAGGAGGTCCAAAGTCTAAATGGAAAGATCGCAGCTCTGAACAGGTTCGTCTCAAGGGCGATGGATAGGTGTTTGTCATTCTTCTGCACTCTAAGAAAATCATTTGAGTGGACGGATGAATGCCAAACAGCCTTCAACGACTTAAAGACGTATCTCTCATTTCCACCGCTGCTCAATCCGTCCGTGCAAGGTGAGGAACTCTACCTTTATTTGGCAGTCTCACATGCTGCAGTAAGCGCAACTTTGGTGAGGAAGGAGGACAGAATACAGAAACCTGTCTACTTTACCAGCCGTGCACTCCATGGAGCAGAAGAGAGGTACCCTCAGATGGAGAAGTTGGCTTTCGCGTTAGTAATTGCTGCGCGAAGACTTAAGCCATACTTCCAGGCACATATAATCATTTTCTTAACGGACAAGCCACTGAGAAAAGCCATGAATAGCCCAGAAGCAGCAGGAAGAATGGCTTTGTGGGCAATAGAGCTAAGCGAATTCGACATCCAATACCGCCCGCAAACGGCCGTAAAAGGGCAAGCAGTAGCTGACTTCATCGCTGAGTTCACACTCGGGGAAGACCAGTTGGTTGAAGAGAAGGAACAGTGGAATATCTATACAGACGGATCCTCAAACAGACGAGTCGGAGGAGCCGGAGTAGTGATCTAAACTCCGCAGGGTGACAAGATACAATTCATGATCCGACTGGATTTCCCAACAACCAACAACAAAGTAGAGTATGAAGTCTTGGTCACAGGGCTAGACCTTGCAAAGGTCACGGGAGCAGAAAACATAATTGTCCACTGCGATTCACAAGTGGTAACGAGTCAGATCAATGGCGACTACGAGTGCAAGAACGATAGAATGAAGAGGTATTTAGAAGAAGTGAAGTACCGAATCAGCAACCTCGAAGTCGAATTCATTCAGATCCCAAGAGAAGAGAACGAATGGGCTGACCACCTAGCAAAAGCTACATTTGCCGAATTCATGCTGGTTCCCGAACAGGTATTATCATTCGTCCAAATATCCTCACTTATCGATGACGAAGCAAATATACAGGTGGTGAACTCTGAATATAACTGGACCACACCCTTGATCTCCTACCTAAAGGCTGGGGTGTTACCAGAGGAGAAGGGCGCCGCGAGAAAGTTGAAAGTTCAGGCATCATAGTTCGTGCTGATAAAGGACGTCCTATATAAAAGGGGTTTCTCTCGACCGTACCTGAGGTGTTTGTGCCAAGAGGAAGCAGATTACATGATGAGAGAAGTATACGAAGGTATCTACGGGAATCACTCAGGCGCACGATCACTTGTACACAAGTTGATCCGAACAGGATACTACTGGCCTACAATGATGAAGGACGTGCAAGCCTATGTCTAGTTTTGCGACAAATGCCAGAGGTTCAGCAATCTCATCAGGCAGCCGTCCGAAGAACTGACACCTATGACAGCCCCCTGGCCGTTTGCACAATGGGGACTCGATATCATGGGACCATTCCCAACGGCGATCCGACAGCTGAAATTCTTGGTCGTCGGCATAGACTACTTCACTAAATGGGTCGAGGCAGAAACCTTAGCCACCATTACGGAGAAAAACATCCGGAGTTTTGTCTGGAGAAATATCGTATGCAGGTACGGTATACCCAGGGTACTGGTCTTTGACAACGGTAAGCAATTCGACAACAGCGCATTCAGAGACTTCTGCTCGGAGCTAGGGATCAAGAATCACTACTCGTCACCCGCACACCCACAGGCGAACGGGAAAGTTGAAGTCACGAACCGGTCCATGCTCAAAATAATCAAGACCCATCTGGAGGGGGCAAAGGGTATCTGGACAAACGAACTACCTAGCGTCCTATGGGCATACCGGACCACGGCAAGAACACCCACTGGAGAAATACCATTCCGACTTGCATATGGAACCGAAACTGTCATTCCCGCAGAAGTGGGGCTCACGAGTTACCGGATGGAGAGCTACGACGAAGATATGAACAAAGAGGCTATGCGCCTCCAACTTGATCTAGTGGACGAAGTCAGAACGACAGCAGAGCAGAGGTTGGCACGCTATCAGAATCTCATGGCGAAACACTACAACAACAAAGTGAGGCGTAGGGACTTCCAGGTCGGGGACCTTGTACTACGGAAAGTAATGGGTACCGCTAGAGACCCTTCACAAGGAAAACTCAGCCCCAACTAGGAAGGACCCTACAGGATCGGGTCATGGCAAAGGAAGGGCACTTACCACCTCGAGACAATGGAAGGACAAAATCTACAGCACCCTTAGAACACGGAGCATCTTCGGAAATACTACCCGTAGAGAGAAGAATATGAGGAACCAGCGATTTCCTAGTTTATTTTATTCTATTAGCTACAATTTACTAGTTTTTCTTAGACTTTTGCTACAATCTTTTTGTACCTTTTTAAGCCCAAGGGGGCAGGTACTTTTTCTACAAACACATTTTCTTTAAAGAAGAATATTCATAGACGACTTAATTTTCCACATGGGTGTGTATTACGAATGGATATGCTACAGACAACAAAGTCCACAAAGCGGACGGATCACCAAAACGATGTAATAATTTACAAGTCCATAGAATGGACGAATCACCCAAAGGGTGAAATAACTGTCCACAAAGTGGACGGATCACCATGATGGTGGAAAAATTATCCACAAAGTGTATGGATCACCAAAACGTTGTAATAATTTACAAGCCCACAGAATGGACGAATCACCCAAAGGGTGAAATAACTGTCCACAAAGTGGACGGATCACCATGATGGTGAAAAAACTGTCCACAAAGTGGACGGATCACCAAAACGGTGTAATAATTTACAAGTCCACAGAATGGACGGATCACCCAAAGGGTGAAATAACTGTCCACAAAGTGGACGGATCACCATGATGGTGGAAAAAACTATCCACAAAGTGGACAGATCACCAAAACGGTGTAATAATTTACAAGTCTACAAAATGGATGGATCACCCAAAGGGTGAAATAACTATCCACAAAGTGAACGGATCACCAAAACGGTGAACTAATTTACAAGTCCAAAAAACGGACAGATCACCTAAAGGGTGAAATAATCGCCCCCAAAGCGAACGGATCAGCATAATGGTAAAATAACTATCCACAAAGTGGACAGATCACACGAAGGATGGAATAATCCACAAAGTGGACGAACGACCCAAAGGATGACATACTTGTCCTCAAGGAGGACGGATCACCCAAGGGTGAAGACTTTTTACAGTCCACAGAGTGGACGGATCAATCAATATTGAAATTTAATCAAACTCCACGAAGTGGACGGATTAAGCGTTGGCTAGAAATACTCTCGGATAGACGAGTATTTTCTTAATCTCCCCTTCATGAGGAGGACGGATATTCAAGAAAGTTCCAAACAGTATTATAAAGCATAAAAATAAAATAAAGCATTAATAACGGATAAAAAGCCCAGGGGGTAACTGTTTAATACAAAAATAAAGGACAGATTGTTCTCAAAATAAAATACAAAAGAGATAGGTAATATCAATCTACTTTTTTGGGTCGGCATCTTGGACATCCTTCGATGGAACTGATTCTCCGTCACCCTGAATTGCATCATCACCAAAGAGGTCATTTGTATTCTCTGAAGCGATGGGCAAAGCAGACGTCTGATCTTGATCATTGATGTTTATCATTGATACATCCAGTTCAGGGTTGGCTTTCTTAAGTTGACGGAGTGCATCATCGAAGCCTTGAAGGAACGATCCCCCCAGCTCTCTCAACAAAGCGTTAGTGTCAAGGTATTCACGGACCGCATCCTCCTTGGCTTGACGAAGCTTTTCCTTCAAGTCCTGGACTTCCTTGTCTTTGGCTTCCAAGGCCTTCCCAGCTTCTTCCATCCTCTACTCAAGCTCTTTTCTCACCTGCTCTGACAGGTCAAACTTCTTCTCCATTATAGACTTCCACTTATGAAGTTGACCGACTTCACCCTCCGCCTGCTCTGCCTTTGCCTGTACACGTTCCAGAGCTGCCTCATGGTTTAGGCACCGGTCCATTAGGCCCTTCATCATAACCAAGGACTGAAGTAAACAAGTTAAAAGGTGTTAAATAGAAAGCTAAGCAAAATAGACGAACTCAAAATTGACGGATAAAGTTACCTGTGCAACGGCGAATAGATCCATCTCCCCCATTGCCTCCGTCGAATGGTTGCCCAGGTTCGATGAAATTATTGAAAAAAGTTTCTCCAAGGCAAATTTGGAGTCATCACGGAGAAGAGGAGAAGGCTTCTCCTGGCTGGTGGACGGGGCCTTCATTAAGCCCTTACCAGACCCTTGTTTTGCTGGGGTGATGGTCTTCGCACCCCAGCCATCAACCCTACAACGGGTTCCAAAGGGACCTTCTGCTGCTTATGTGGACGGTCAGACTTGGACGGCTACTTCCTCTTTGCCAACGACACCGTCCCTTTAGGAACCACAACCTCGCCCGTTTCCTTTTGCTTGGCGGCCTGTGATTTTATCAGTGCCCTCCTCTTTGCATCGTCCATCTGTAATACAGGACGGATGAAGTTATCTACATATATTAAAACTATTTACGCAAAGTAAAAAATGACGGACTTACGTCTATGCACTCTTTCGTCGTATCTGATGGCTTCACGGGTAGGTTCAGGACCGTCACAATACCAATGGATCGTTCTCGGATTTACTAACTTCGCCCAAGTCTGTTCCTCCGGCTTCGTCTTCTGGAAAATCCTTTCTAGGAAGCCAAACTCTTCAATGCTAACTTGAGGGCGCCGTCAACTTGCAGAGGAAATAGACGGTTAAAGAAAATGACTAAAGCTGACGAATGTAAGATATCAAGCAAAATGTGACGGATTCATACGAAATGAATGTAAAACCCCCCAAGTTGTGTCGACGGGCATAAACTCCATCTCTCCTGGACGGCTCATCCATCCGTCACCCTCTAGGAAGAAATAACGACTCTTCCAGTCTCTATTTGAGTCTGGCATTTCAAAAATGACCTTCAGCAACGGGCTCCTACTGGCAAAACTATAAATTCCCCTTGACCTATCAATCTCATCTGGACGGTAGCAATGAAGGAATTCATATATTGTCAGCCTCCGTGCACCGTCTGTCATTGCACTATAGAGTATCTCCATGGCTGTGAAGACTCTCCAAGCATTTGGGGATATCTAGTTGACGGACAGACCCAGGTATTTTAACAGCCCTCTATGCAATGTACTTAGCGGAAATCTAAGTCCTGCCTTCAGCATCTATTCATACACTCCGACACCTTCCACCCCGTTGTAATAGCACTTCTCTGATACGTAGGGTAGATGGATTGGAATGTAGTCGGGAATTTGAAAGTTGACCCTAAATGTGTTGAAGTGTTTCTCCTTAATGATGGAATTGAATTTATGCACCATCCACTCTGGTAGCATGATGAACTCCCTAAGTCCATCAGAACAGACGACGGGTCCCGACAGTAGATCCTCACCGTCATCAGACGATTCTTCTACTTCGACCATCTCCATATCCTCATTTATTGAGGACGAGGAAGAGGCGGACGGACTCCTCTCTTCGCCAGGACTCTCTTGGTCTTTATGACCGGACGGGTATACTTCCTCGTATTCTGTCCCGTCACGAACCATTGACTGATTACTTGGCGCACTAGACATTTCCTACAATGACGGCAAAACCTAAGACATACGGATCTAAGAGTATTGACGGTTGTATAGATCTAGCTAAATATAATTGCCAAATACAAAGACTTGTACATAAGAATAGCAATACTCACCGTTCTTTGAAGCAACTAGAAGACGACGGTTGTATGATCGACGGGTTTGTATGGGCGACGGATTGTTCTGACAAAGATGACGGTTGCGCTCTGACAATATGTTTTGGCTGTAAAATGAAGAAATGAGGATTGAGGAGTGCTATATATATACCCGAAGTGCACGGAAGATGAAGCGGCACTTCAATCTGATAGAAAAACCAATCAAAATGTGACACGTGGCATGCTCATATATGCTTGACAACTTGCCATCAAAATAGTCGCAATCCGTCTTCTCCTGGAGAACCGTCAACTTCAGTAATCATATGCCACCGTCCTAAATTTTCTTTGACCGTCAAATCCAAATAATATCAAACCGTCACCCTAAGGGTCCGTCCATATAAGAAGTGACGGACCCATAGGGTGAAGGGGGCAGCTAAAGGGGGAAAATTTAACGCAATGGACCTTCACGACTTTTGGCCTGACGGATCCGAGCCCATGGGCCGGCAACGGTACAGCCCAGTGGCCTAGAGCAGTTCCATACTCTTGGCGCACAAGTATGGTCTCTGAGAAAATCAGAAACCTAGCGCAAAAAGCATTCCGGAAGGTACGCGCGTTAATCCCCTCTACAAGGAAATGTCTTGTCCATCACGTTTGGGATTACTCAAGAGGATCCTTATAAGGAAAAGACTTCCATATCAAGGAGGAAAGGTCAACCTACTACTATAAAAGCCTCGATACCCTCACAAATCAAGGTACGCATAATTTACCCTCTCTAGCACTCTAGAGTTGAGAACAATTCTAACTTGACCGTTGGAGGGTATTTGGCCGACACCACACCGGTGCCTTCGGTGAGATCACTTATTTCTTCTTGCAGGTTGTTAGCTTGAGCGAGCGTGAATCGTGTAGCTCATTGGTGAATTTACGGCATCATCAGAAATTATTAATCATGAAATGGAGTTTGGGTGAAAGAAAAGTGAGGATGCTAACTGACTTGTGTACATGAGAGTCCACTTTGAAGTTGCCTGTACATTTTCCGCCGACAGAAAGAAGAAGAAAAAGAAAAAGAAAAAGAAGAAAAAGAAGAAGACATTTGATTAATGAAATATATAATTATTGGTCTTGAATCTTCTGAAATTTTGCAACTACTAAGAATATTAAAAAAAATATAATCCAATTATGAATTTATCAAAATTCTTATCCAGTAAATCAGTAAATCAATATTGAGTGAAATTGTAGCCAAATTTTGTCCAATTGAAATGGCATTTTTGTTATCAATCATCGAAAAAAATTTCCCATTACGAAACAGCCAACAAGAAGGCACTTAGTATGGTTGCAATGTCATTATCATTTGGAACATTTGAGAAAACGTTAAGAACTTAACTTTTAGTTTCAGAAATGACATTTTCTCCTTATAATTTGTGGTCCATAAACACAATTTAAATATCTATGTAATTTCATAAAAATAATCTATGTAATCCTTTTCTTTTTTAAGAAATATAGAATCTTAATAGCTCATCTATTATTATAAAAATATTAAACAAAGCAATATTTTTTTTTTTTTTTTTTTTTTTTTTTTTTTTTTTTTTTTATATAACAAATAAAGCAATACTTTATATTAATATTTAAGATTAGATGTATATGGTGGATATAAAAAATTGTGTATCATCATATATTTCAATAAAATAAGGCTACTTTTCAAATTAATTTATCGTGTAAATCAAGATTATCAAAGGATTAGACGATAAATAAAACAAGAATTAAACATAAATATAAAAACGTATTTTTTGAGTACTACTATTATTTTTGAAAATTGAATATAAGTCCATAATATTTTCTCTACCTTCATGGAAGACAGTTGTAATAACTTATTCATTTTCTTCCGTTGTATCATTGTTAACACAAAAAATAATTAGGTACTAAAAGAGGTTTAGATATTAACATTAGCAAAAAAAAAAAAAAAAATTATCTTATCCATTAAATATATGCATTCATACTTGTAAAAACCTACCTAGACGTTGTGAGAGAAATAACCAAATAAGTTTAAGAATGAAGACACATTTGTTACACACACACACACACATATTAATATATGAGAGATTGGTGTCTCATCCATTATATTTTGTTTCAAAAAAAAAATGTAGTCTCAGTCTTAGTCCACAGACATTCTGTTGGTGCAAACACAATAATAATGGAAACAACACAAAGAGAAACTGAATAATACGCTAAATATTATTAATTTAAAGAAAGAAATTACACAACACTATTTGGATTGAGGCGCAACACTCGCTCTCTTTAAGGAGATTCAAGCCCTTGGTTGGCTAAACTTTGTAATCAGTGCAGACCTTCTTTGACTTGTCTTCCCCAGGATATAACAGCCCAACAAATGTTGTATGGCTAGAACAACTTCTACACAAAGTGTTCAAGCCCAAATCTCCACCAGAAGAACACCTCTCTTTGGCCCGAAATTTCTCAAGTATTTAGGAATATCATTGAATTCACTCTCTCACACAATACACTTTGCTTTTAACTATTTTCTTCATTCACTCTTGATATGAAATTAGTCCATAGCATAGCAATATATATAGTCTTCCAACCCTTCACATAACCTACATGTTATTTATTAATTTAGAAAACTTCTCTTAATTTATTTAATCATACAAGTAACTCTTTCTTTAACAAATTATAACTCATCTCTTTATTCATTTTCAGTTATTTTGAGTTTCAACATATTTAATTTAAAATGTACCAACATGCCCCTACTCATTTTAATATTAAATTCGGAAAATGAGAGATTATCGGGCAAAGAGGGATTATTATGCATCATGAAGGTGTGCTCTGCATTGAACCTTCACTTAGTGAAACAACAATCTCTACTCCAGAGTCAGTAGTGGTCTCTGACTTGAACTATGACTGCTTAAGGGAAATAAAGTATTACTGCTCACACATAATGATCCAGGTGTTGACATGAGCTTTTATAGCTAACACTCTATGGTCGTGTGCTGATCCCAGTTTCATGAGTGTATTTGAGATTAAGTCCAAATCTCATAAGGAGTGGCCTCACCCCTGCACTCATATAGGTGAAATTTTGTCAAGGGTGCTCCTGTAATTCTAACACCCCACTCATACGAGCTACAAATTTCATTAAGACTTTTTTGCTCAACCTCATCACATTACAGGATAAATGCACTTACATCATAGGGATGAACAATTAAAAAATTATTTATAAAATAAATAATTTTAAAAAATGAATAGTGCATTTCTTATGACCATCATATGATTCGTTTTTCCCATTGAACCCAATTCTCAGGATCTCTGGTCCTTGGGTTGGGCATCCTCATACATGGCTCATGATTTTATGGACTTTAGTCCCATCCCTCTCGATGTATTCCAGACTTTATCTTTCGCCAAGGCCTTGGTAAATGGATCTGCAAGATTATCATTAGATTTGATATAATCCACAGTTATGATGCCATTACTCAAATAAGATCACATGGTACTATGCTTTCTTCTTATACGTCTGGATTTACCATTGTAATAATGGTTTTTAACTCTACCAATTGTGGCAATGCTATCACAATGAATTAATATAGGTGGAATTGGCTTTTCCCAAAATGGAATTTCATCTAACAAATCTCTAAGCCAATTTGCCTCTTCACTAGCTGAAGTTAATGCTATTAATTCAGCTTCCATTGTTGAATTAGCAATTATTGTTTGCTTTTTAGATTTCCAACAAATAGCACCACTACCTAAGGTAAAAATATAACCAATGGTATAAAGAAAATCACCTAACAAAGTATTTCAATCGGCATCACTAAAAGCTTCAATCACAGCAAGATACTTTTTTTATAAAATAAGCCATAATTTTTTGTACCAATTAAATATCTCATAACTCGCTGAATAGCTAGCCAATGATCTTTACTAGGCTTGCTTGTAAATCTGCTAAGTACTCCTACTGCGTATGCAATGTCAGGTCTAGTACAATCAATAGCATAACACAAACTACCAATGATACTAGCATAATCCTTTTGATTAAAAATCTCATCATCATTATTCACAGGAAATAAATGAACACTAGAATCAAAAGGAGTAGCTACACTTTTGTGAACATGAAAATAATCTGCTAAGCACTCCTACTGCATATGCAATGTCAGGTCTATTACAATCAGTAGCATAACGCAAACTACCAATGATACTAGCATAATCCTTTTGATTAAAAATCACATCATCATTATTCACAAGAAATAAATGAACACTAGAATCAAAAGGAGTAGCTACACTTTTGTGATCATGAAAATTATATTTTCTCAATATTTTCTCAACATAATGTGATTGATCAAGATATATTCCATCACATGTTTTTGTAATTTTCATGCCCAAAATAAAATTAGCCTCACCAAGATCCTTCATATCAAAATGGCTTTTAAGCATATTTTTTGTCTCATTTATAACATGCATATTTGAGCCAAAAATCAACATATCATCCACATAAAGGCTAATAATAACATGTAAATTATTCTAAGATTTAGAATAAATACATTTATCACATTCATTTGATTTATACCCATTCTCAATCATGCAAGAATCAAACTTTTCATGCCACTGCTTAGGTGCTTGTTTTAAGCCATATAGGGATTTAGTTAGCTTACATACCTTGCTTTCTTGTCCAGGCTCTACAAAGCTTTCGGGTTGATCCATATAAATCTCTTCCTCTAGGTCCCCATTTAGAAAAACAGTTTTTACATCCATTTGATGAATTTTCAAATAAAAAATTGTAGCAATAGCAATTAATAATCTAATAGATGTAATTCTTGTTACCAGAGAAAATGTATCAAAGAAATCAAGATCAGCTTGTTATTTAAAGTCTTTTGCAACAAGTCTAGCTTTAAACTTATCTATTGATCCATCCGGTTTCAACTTTTTTCTAAGGACCCATTTACAACCTATGGTCTTACAACCTCGTGGAAGATCTACTAATTTCCAAATTCTATTAGAAATTAGAGATTCCATCTCGTCATTTACAGCCTCTTTCCAAAATATAGCATCAGGTGATCTTAAAGCCTCTTTTAAATTTTGGGGATTTTCCTCAATGTTAAAAACGTAATAATCAGAACCAAAATCCTTTTCAACTCTAGCTCTTTTACTCCTTCTAGGTTCCATCTCAAAATTTTCTTGATTTTGTAAAGGTGAAGTAGGAGGACTAGATTGTGACAAAATATTTCCTTCACCCCCACTATTTTTCAATTTAAAAGGAAATTTTTCTTCATGAAAAATTGCATCACCATATTCAAAAATTATTTTGTTTTCAAGATCAAAAATCTATAGGCTGCACTATTAATCGCATAACCAAGAAAAGCACAAGTATTAGCTCCTATACCTAATTTAGGCATTTTAGGGTCAGTAAGCCTTACATAAGCAAGACAACCCCATACTCTCAGATATCCCAAATTTGGCTTATGTCCTTTCCATATCTCAAAAGGTGTGGTGTGTGACTTTTTATGTGGCACCCTATTCAAAACATGACATGCAGTTAAAATAGCTTCATCCCAAAAATGTAAAGATGCACCAGATTCAATTAACATGACATTTGTTAACTCAATTAAGGTTTTATTTTTTCTTTCAGCCACACCATTAGAAGCAGGTGAATATGGTGCAGTAGTTTCATGGATAATTCCCAAAGACTGAACAAATGAGTTGAATGCACTTGATTCATACTCACGGCCTCTATCACTTCTTATTCTTTTTATTTTCCTACCGTATTGATTTTTAACTTCTTTTAAAAAATCTTGAAATTTTTCAAAAGCATCACTTTTATTTTTCAATAAATAACTAGTTGTATACTTTGAGAAATCATCAATAAAAGTGATAATTGTAGGGGCTAATTGTCTAGAAGGTATTGTTAAAACTGTATGAATTGGGCCTATGACTCAATGGCCCAATCCGAGGACATTAATCAATCCAAGGATGGTCAGATAAGGTCATAATGGGAATGGTATGAGAAGATGAAATAAAGATTGTATATGATAGTCCAAACTATGTTCAAGGAGAAAGTCTATCTCGGAAACATAGGTCTGAGGTCAATGAAACTGTCTTATTACCCTGGACATTCCTTAAGGTTGCATTACAACTAGGAAACGAACATGGAACAAGGGATGAGCAAAGGGAGATAACAAATATCTTCAAAAAGCTGCTACCTCCACATTAAATGCTTTCCAACTAACTCTTTGGCCACATTAATGTGGAGGTGATACCTGAACAGTAGTCAAGCAGCCTTACAGCTACTAATTGAAGGTTCTAGGAGGTGTTAGATGGAACAGGAAGGAGTTCTCAGGATCTAACCTACACGTGTATGGTAGAGATGATGCCTAGATCGTGGTATATAACATGGAAAGGTGACCTAAAAAAAGGGGAGGATCGGAAAAACACCAAAAAAACTTTGGTGGCAAACTATGGAACACTTGTAATCTTGCTCATTAATAAAATATTACAACAAAATTCCTCAGGCCATGCCGAGGAAAGTTCTTTGATCTTACTAGTGTTTAATTCTCTTAAATCATCAATTGTTATTGTCTCTATTCTGGGATAGGATTAGTTCTTTCACCCATACTCTGCAAATTCATTGTTTGGGCCTATTGGGCTAACACCCAACCCTATACTAGGTCCAACCCAAATTAAGTCCTTACAATAATATATCTATTTCCTCCACAAGTTAAAATTCCCCTAAATTCACATAAATCGGAGTAAATTAACTCAAGCAATTTGGAATTTCTTACAACATTTTTATGAGGCCTTTTTGTAATCTTAGCTTGGCTACAAGTTTCACATTTTTCAAAATCTTTTGACAGTCTTGGAATTAATCCTAAATTACTCATGATTCCCACATATCTACTATTTATATGACACAAACGAGCATGCCAAAAATTAATAGAAGAAAACATATAAACTGAACTAATAGATGCTTTATTATTCTCAACATTCAATTTAAACATTCCATCACAAGCATAACCCTTGCCCACAAATAATCTTTTTTTAGTGATTACATAATTATCAGATTCCATAGTTTGCTTGAACCCAGCCTTGTTAAGCAAAAAACTTGACATCAAATTCTTCCTTATGGACGAAGTGTAAAGTATGTCTTTCAATGTTAGGACACGTACATAAGTGAATTTCAATTCAATCTCACCATTCCCAAGAACCTTGGTTTTGCTAGAATCACCAAGCATAACAGTTTTTTTTTTCTTCAAAAGGAGTGTACAACTTGAACCAATTTTTCTCATAGTAGACATGCCTATTAGCACCAGAATTTGCCCACCACCCTTCAACATATTGCACCATATTGATGTCTGTAATCATAGCCACTAAAGGCTTTTCGGTTACGTTAGCCTGCGGGACAAATTCACGTTTTCAAAATTTGCAAAATTGAGCAATATGTCCACTCTTGCCACAAACAAAACAGGATCTATTAAATTGATCTTATGAAGGGGGTCATTGGTTCTTATTATAATTTTTATTCGGGTTTTCCCTTCCTTGAGGTCTATTATTATTTTTAAAGGCTCTTTTTTTAGGCTTTGAATTGACCATTTCTAGGAAAATGATTTTTGGGCATATTATTATTGGCTGAAATAAGGTTTACCTTTGTGGTGGAATTACTATTACTCTCTTGTGTCATGAGTGCATCTTGTCCTCTAGCCTCCTCCTTCACATGGATGCGTGTGATCAAAGTCTCCAAAGATGTCTCATTTTGTTTGTGCCGCAAAGTCTTTTGGAACTCCCTCCAAGATTATGGTAGTTTATCAATTATGCCTGCTACCACCAAATTGTCTCCAATCTTTATGCCTTCGGATCTTAATTCTGCCACGATCATTTGGAAGTCTTGTGCTTGATCCACCACCAATTTTCCATCAACCATTTGGTAACGGAAAAATCTACTAGCAGCATACTTCTTTGCACTAGTCTCCTCGGTATCATACTTGCTTTGTAAAGCTTTCCAAATTTTCTTAGCAGAATTATAAGTTATATCATAAAAATCATAGAAATGATCGGCAAGACAATTCAGAAGATAAGAGTGACAATTATATTCATCTTTTGTATATTTATCTATTTTTTCTTGATGGAGACTATATTCTTCCTCACTCATCTCATTGATAGGAACTTTTGATGGATTCTTGTCAGTGAGGATGTAGGCAACTTTGAGAAGACTCAAGTAGAAGAGGACCTTTCCTTTCCACCTCTTGAAGTGGGCTCCCTTAAACCGAAAAGGCTTGTTGAGATCTCCAACAAGCTCATTTGGTTTCTCTTGTGTAGGCTCCATGTGTTGAATCTCCTTAAAATTGTTGGTGCAAACACAATAATAATGAAAACAACACAAAGAGAAACTGAATAATATGCTAAATATTATTAATTTAAAGAGACAAATTACACAACACTATTTGGACTGAGGCGCGGCACTCGCTCTCTTTAAGGAGATTCAAGCCTTTGGTTGGCTAAACTTTGTAACAGGTGCAAACCTTCTCTGACTTGTCTCCCCCAGGATACAATAGCCAAACAAATGTTGTATGGCTAGAACAACTTCTGCACAAAGTGTTCAAGCCCAAAACTCCACCAGAAGAACACCTTTCTTTGGCCCGAAATTTCTCAAGTATTTTGGAATATTATTGAATTCACTCTCTCACACAATAAACTTTGCTTTTAACTATTTTCTTCATTCATTCTTGATATGAAATTAGTCCATAGCATAGCAATATATATAGTCTTCCAACCCTTCACATAAACTACATGTTATTTATTAATTCAGAAAACTTCTCTTAATTTATTTAATCATACAAGTAACTCTTTCTTTAACAAATTATAACTCATCTCTTTATTCATCTTCAGTTATTTTGAGTTTCAACATATTTAATTTAAAATGTACTAACACATTCTTCATAGTTAATACCCTATGAACTGATAATGTGATATATTGAATTTAAATTCTACAACCTCCAAGTACATGTTACGCTTGACCAATAAACTCATCGCCTAGAGAGTCGCATGTGATGTGTGTATATGAGATAATCCATGATGATTCATAAGTCTCGAATTAGTTGATGATTTTCAAATTAATTTATCATGTAAATCAAGATTATCAAAGGATTAGATGATAAATAAAACAATAATTAAACATAAAAATCAAAATTCAAAGCGGTTTTATATAATTTTCTTGATATTTGTACAGTAAACCCTTAAGTGGAAGTAACCATATTTTACTTAAAATTAACAAAAAGGCATTAAAAAAAAAAGTACAGAAAGATATAATGCTGTAAAGTTTGAAGTTTCAATAAAATATGCCATTTTCTTTTAAACTCTTTGCGTGGAAGTAAGGGCTAACTGTCCAATTATTCCAAAGTCTTTGATTATATAGCTGAAAATGGCTGCAATGGCTCTAAGTCTTTAACAATAATCACTTGAATTGAAATGAACAATGGAGTCAATAGAAAACTGCTGGAAAGTAATTTACATAGGAATTTATATCCCAATTGCCAGCTTGCAACATTAATCTCTCCGTTATTTTCTCGAATGCATTTTTCTTCTTTTTTTCGCGGGCAAAATTGCCAAATGCCCATTTCGGGCAAACTAATCAGTCATTTGCTCTTCTTCCCAAACTAAATA
Organism: Quercus lobata; assembly: GCF_001633185.2. Taxonomy (NCBI): domain Eukaryota; kingdom Viridiplantae; phylum Streptophyta; class Magnoliopsida; order Fagales; family Fagaceae; genus Quercus; species Quercus lobata. Next base: position 71,901,110 of record NC_044906.1, on the reverse strand, counting down.
GGGAAATGCCCCTCTTTTGAAAATCGAGTTTTTCAAAATCGAGTTAAACCCTATAGTGATGTTTTTAAGGACCTATAGTGACGTTTTTAAGGACCTATAGTGGCGTTTCGTAACTTGATATCCATAAAATCAAGTTATAGGCAATTTTATTGCCTATAACTCGATTTTGTGAATATCAAGTTATAAAACGTCACTATAGGTTCTTCAAACGTCACTATAGGTCCTTAAAAACGTCACTATAGGGCTTTAGAATTTTTTTTTTTTTTTAACTCGATTTTGAGAAAGTCGAGTTTCAAAAGAGGGGCATTTCCCTATTTAGTTTGGAAAGAAGGGCAAAAGGCTAATTAGTTTTGTGGAAAAGGGCAAAAGCCCATTTTGTCCTTTTTTCGCTGAATAGAAATGGATAGGGAGGGCGACTTGAGTTTTTTCCGATTGCTTTCATCATCCTCTCAATCAAGAAAAAATGCATTTGACTCTTTGAAATAAAAATTAATACATTTCATGGAAAATAAGTTTTATATTAGCAGTATTATTATCCACATAAAAAAAGAAAAAAAAAAAAAAAAAAGGTTCGTTTAACAGTGAAATTGGAATAGCACTTGCCTTATCATTCATCGCACGAAATTTCCCATTGTCAAACAGCTAGCAAGAAAGTTACTTAGTATGGTTGTAACTTGTAATGTCATTTACCAAAAAAAAGAGAAGTATGGTTGAAATATCAAAGTCATTTGCAGATTTGACAAAAAGTTAGGAATTTAATTTTTATTTTCAATAATGCCATTTTACCCTTAAAATTTGTGATTCATAAACACAGTGTAACATATTTATATTTTATACAATCTTGATTCTTAAAAGTTTATCTATTATTCACTGCAAAGAAAAGAAAAGTTTGTTTTTTATTTTCAAAAGTTTTCATATTGCCTCTTAATTTCCTTTATTTAGTTTGATGTGAAAAATAATCTCTAAAATATAAGTAATATTTTAATAGAATTTTTTGTTGACTAAAAAAAGTTTTTCTTTGAATTATTATTTTTTTAATACTACCAAACACAAGAAAACACAAAAAGTTATCTTCAGAAGAGGTTTCATCTAAACAAACAGATTAGGTCTATCTAATCCTAGCTAAAAATATTGAAGGTTTGTACTTTTCAATTCATAGAGGAAGACTTATTCTTCTTCTATTATTATTATTATTTTTGGTATAATATAGTTAACACCTCTGGGACTAATGTCAGCTAAGTCCAATTTTTTTTTTTAAATATTCCAAATTTTTTTTTCAAGGCTAGAATCATATGTTAGCATATGACGTGTAAGTATGTGACACAACATTGTACGTAGAGGTCTTTTATACATTTTTCCTCAACAAAATGAAAAATGTTAGGATCACAACTTTTGCTACAAGTTGTTTATATGTTAAGTTGTGAGTGATGGAGTAAAATTAATGGGTCCATTGGGATTTGTAATTTCACTACTCACAACTTGCCACATAAATAAGTTGTGACAAAGTTATGGTAAAAATTGTAGTCCTAACATCAAATTTTTTTTAGGCCCTATATAATTAAATTTTAAACAAAATTTAGCAACAAATTTAATTGTAGACTATAACTCTGTTAACGGTGGAAGACTTCTTGTTATTGCATCCTTCTTTCTTTCTTGAGCTTCTTCTCTACTTTTTCATTTTTCATTTTTTTATTTTTTTATTTTTTTTATTATTATTTATTTAAATTAACATTACGCTTTGTTCATATTCCACGCTTAAAAAAAAGAAAGCTGTCAAAAAAAAAAAAAAAAAAAAAAAAAACCCTATAAATATTATTTAGGGGGTGAGCGTAATGATGTTTCTTTGTTGTCCTCCTTTCTCCTGAGTGCCAGGCTAGTTTGTGTAGCACTGCGTTGTATCAGGAGCCTCTCTTACCTTTTGAACTTTTTGTCCATTTAATTAATACAATTTTACCTTTTGTTTTTTTTCAATTACAAAATATATTTTAAAGTTAGATAGTGATTTGATTTTATGCATTAATATTTTATAATATAGGTTTTATTCTATAATATTTGGAAGTGTGTAGATTTTATATTCAAAATTTAAATTTTACCCTTTATATTTTAAGGATGTTTGGATTTTAATTTTTATAGTTTTGGGTGTTTAAATTTTACATCCTAAAGTTTTATAATTTGAGGGTGTAAAATTGAAACACTCCTAAACTTTAAAGAGTAAAATCCAAATTTTGAAACGTTAACCTAAATATCAGGGGGTAAAATCCAAATTTTGAAACTTTAGAATACAAAATCCAAACAACCCAAAACTTTAGGGGTGCAATTTGCAATTTACTCATAAAAAAAATATTTTTTTGAGATAAGAGATATTGAAAAGAGATATTAAATAAGTTAATTTCCTAAATTAAGGATTAAGATTAAATAAATATGGTACATAAAAAAAATTAAAAATAAATTTATGTACCATATATATTTTAACAAAATATTATTACTTTTCAAATTAAAATCTCATGTAGAATTCTTCTAAAAAAAAATTCTCATGTAAGTTAAGGTAATCAAAGGATTAGATGATTAATAAAATAAGAATTAAAAATAAATAAATAAAAAGTGTTATATATTTCAAAAATGTAAGACAAGCACCAAGGGATTGACTAAGTGATTCCTAAGACCTCGTACCATTCCTAGCGTGAGTTTGGATACCAGCGTTTCCAGCGTTTATGTTTTTGGCTGAGTCTCACGACACTGTTCACTACCTAACGAAAAACACAAAAAACACACATAGCAATAAGTTTTCAATTTTCAGTAAATAAGCAGTATCCAAACACACCCCTAGTACAAAATCTCTTATCTCGTCTTGGAGCCACTCTCATAGGATTCTTCCACGTAATAACCTGGTGTTTGTGTTGTAAAAAAAAATTGAAACTCTAACATTTTCCAAGAATATTTGAATGTTTCTGTTATTCATCGAGGGCATCTCTAACTCTATGCAGAGTTAGGACTTAAGAGTTAGGGTGGTCACAGGACCACCCTAAACTGGAAAAAACAAATAATTATTGTGCACAAATTTTAAAATTTTTTTATTTTTAAAAAAGTTTTGTGATCATCCTAAATTTTTTTTAGGCCCTATATAATTAAATTTTAAACAAAATTTAACAACAAATTTAATTGTTGACTATAACTCTGTTAACGGTGGAAGACTTCTTGTTATTGCATCCTTCTTTCTTTCTTGAGCTTCTTCTCTCCTTTTTCATTTTTCTTTTTTTTATTTTTATTTTTTTTTATTATTATTATTTATTTAAATTAACATTACGCTTTGTTCATATTCCACGCTTAAAAAAAAGAAAGCTGTCAAAAAAAAAAAAAATTAACATTACGCTTTGTTCATGTTCCACGCTTAAAAAAAAGAAAGCTGTCAAAAAAAAAAAAAAAAAAAACCCTATAAATATTAAATACCCCAATTCTAACCTGCTTGACGGACTGACACTGCAATAACCAACCGCCATTATGGATTCAAATCAACCGAGAGCCGAAACTCCACAGCCTCGTCAAGGCCGCCGCGGTGGTGGTGGTGGTGGCGGTGGCAATGGTTTCTCTGCTATTCTCACAGTCTTCTTATCCTTTATCGCCATCGTCGTCATGGTATTATCAAACTATAAATATTCCACCGCCACTGCTTTGTTCTTTACTGCACCCTCACCACCATTACCAGTCCATCGCAATCTCTCTTTGATTTTATTTATTTCAATAGTGTTTGTTTCGCCATGGTATTATTCTTGTTGTTTAATAATTGAATAGATGCTTCGTCATATATTCTTCTAAGCTAAGAAACACATTTACTTCAAAATCTCTTCTTTGGATATATGTATCACCTACCTCACTGTGTGTGGTTCTTGCATGGTTGTAGGTGGGATTCACATTTTATGAGAGTGCACATGCATATATTCAGATACATGTCAAACTGAGTCAGGAGGAGGAAAAAATATAATTTGGTAATTAAAAAAAATGACAAAATTTAGTTACAAAATTGGTTGTAGTCTAAGACTACAACTTTACTCAATAAAATAAATATTACTGCATATTTTGAAAATTTAACCGTTAAATTGCATGTTCTTTATACTCTTAATACACATGTCAAATTTTGTGTTAATTAGATATTATTTACTATATGATCTATAAGCTCATATTTTATGTATAATTTTAAACTACAAAAACTTACAATTTAAATAATTTATTGATGATATAGCTATTGATTTTTAATTTTCTAGAAATTTTGCAAGCATGGAAAATATAAAAAGAAGATGTAATCCAATAGTGAATTTGTCAAAATTCACATTTAATAAAAATATATTGAATAAAGTTATAGTTGTAGCTGTAGGCTACAACCAATTTTGTAGCTAAATTTTGTCCTAAAAAATATTCTTTTGATATATTTTAGATATGTTTTTAAAGATCTTGATGGTTATTATTTAGTCTGGAAACTAGAAGTAAACATAACTATTCAAGAATTGTTGTGTACCATGTTATGTTAGTGGCCATGCTTCTTAGATTAATTTCCATTTTAGTTATAATCATAGTTAAAGGGAAGCGAAGTGTTGTGTGATTGTAGAATATTTATTAGGTCATAAAATAGAATAGAGGAAAATGACTTCATATAGAATAAAACAAAGAAAAATAATTCGTGTGGCCAAAGCAAACTAATATGTTGAGAATCCATAGCCTACCACAAAATTTGAGATTAAGACTTGTTGTTATTGTTGTTGTTAGTTTAAGTCATAGTTCAATTAAGCTTTTATTATTTTTCATAAAATCCGTGTTGCTATTGCTATTTTGTATCAATGTCTTGGCATTGTAAATTTCTTCAGTAGTATTTCAAGATCTGTACGTAATATGTGATTTAGAATTCATCAAATTGTTTTGGTATAAAAATGTGACCCAAGACTAATTCTAGTATTTGTTTCCCTTTATGGTGATGGTAGTATTTGTTCTGTGTGGACTTGCATTGTTGCAAGTCAGGTCTAACATGCATCAAGATTGTCAATAAATGATTATTACAGAAATGCTTATAGTGAATAATAGCTTATACCTTCCAGTAGAAATGCTTCAACAGTGTTGCATTGCAAAAAAAAAAATGCTCTATCCCATTCTTAGTCTTCCACTTTATGCTCTACTAATTGCAATATGTTATTGTAAGCTCTAAGGACGGGCTTGATGGGCCAAACCACTATTTGGGCTCACAATCTATTTATTTGGTGGGTCTGAGTATCCTACCTTGGGTTGTCCTAGGCTAAAGGACCCAATGCAAACACTTTTCTCCCTTTTTCTTAACGTTAACTCCTCTTTCTCTCTCTCTTTCTTACTCTCTTCTTTCCCTCAGAATTGGGATCCATTCATTTCTCCTATTTATAGCCTTCATTAATGGGGTGATCATCATTATCTTCTCCCTTAGTGCAAAGAATGGTCCAATGTCAATGGGCTTAAGTGGGTTTTTAGGTACGAATGGCCTTGGAAATAATTCCCACTTCAGTTAATGTGCTCGGTAGCGGAGTTTCCTAAGGTTCTGCCAGGCATGTAAACGGTGATGTGTTCGGGTGATGTGACCAAGCATGTGCATAGTTACTAGGAATGGTTTCCCAAGCATCCTGTGAGTAGGGCGTATGCGATCCGCTTTCTAAGTGTCTTGACAATACTCAGTCCACGTTGGTGGCTATTCATGGGTCTGGGCCGGGGCCATTGTCGATGTGAAGATTAGATCCTTGGCCCATATCATTGATTCATGGTCCAAGGCCCAATATGAACTTGGGCGTTTAGGTGTCATACAATAGCCCCCCCTTGATTCGTCCTCGGGCCTCGAGGACGAATCAAGGAGTCAGAGAGGCAGTGTTTTGCCTGAGAAGCCTAACAGATGTACTTGGGGGTTACAGTGGTCCATAAATGTGCTTCTCAAAAGACGCGATGCTTCAGATCCTGCGGTTTTACAGTCATTATTACCTGATGGTTCACAAATCGAGGCACGCGTGTGGACTACTCTGGGCATTTCTAAGGTCACACCTTTTTCTACTTCATCATTGCTAATTAATGTCACTCATTGCACACCAACTGATGCTTTCCCTGGCTCTTATAAATAACCCATCCTAATTCAGTTTCCTACTTTTCACTCTTTGTCACTTCGAAACTTCTCTCTGTCAAGCATTCCCCTGTGCTCCAGTCCACAAACCCAGAATCCTCTTCTCCCTTAAAGCCAGAAGTAAGTTTTCTTCCCCTTTCCTTTATTTTCATTTCCTTCCCCAGAGCCCTTTTTTAATTTCTAGTCATAGAATGGCTTTTGCTCACCTTTGGAACGCCGGAGCTCCCTTAGCCGCTTTTAGGCAGGCCTTTAGCATCCCTAATGATGTGGAGTTGGCTTATTGTCACGAAAGTGAAATGGCTCTCTATAGAGGGGCAGACATTGCCTTTTTCCCACTGATGTCTGTCTTAGAAGGCGGGGTTAGGTTTCCCATAGACCCCCTCCTACTTAATACCCTTAGATACTATGGGTTGAGTGCCGACCAACTTCCCCCCAACTTTTACCGGATAGTGAGTTATGTGGCCAAGCTGAACCAAACGTTCAGCTTGCAGTTAGACCACCACGACATAAACCACATGTACAGCCTTTGTGGAAAGAAGAAATCAAATTATTACTTAAAGACTAGAGATAATAGGGTGCAACTGATTTCTTGTTTGCCGGACTCTAATAGGAACTCCACCGGGGAATTTGTTCGGGTGCACGGCAATTGGTTTGCCGGCGACATCCCTCCCCCTTTGTCACGGCATGAAGTTGGTTCGTCCTAACCTTTAATTTCTCATGTTTCCCAAAATTGTAAATACATTATTTACTCTAACTTTGATTCATTTTCTTTTTGTTGCAGACGGTTCAATGTTCACTCAGGAAGTCAGAACAGTCCACGTCCGAGACCTAAATTTTGTGTTAAGGACTGAAATCTTCGTTCACCGGGACGGGCAACTTCGTGCTTCCCACCTCATTCTCAGCGTAGACCCGGTATACTCCACTTGGCAACCTTTCAGCCAAGCCCTCCTTGTAGATAGCCCACTCCTCTCTTACATAGATATTCGGCACGCAAACTTCCTCCCCCCTAACATCACTGTAGGGGAAGCCCGTGATCTTGGCCCACGGTATACTTGTTCGGATGAACTTGCGCCCATAAGGGACAAATTGACCGAAGTAACATCCAGGCATCTCCGGGAACATGCTCACGAGGCCGTTTAGCACAAAGCCATACAAGCCGAACCTGCAAATCCGGTTCAAGTAGTCGCGCAAGAAGCCATGGAGTCCAGTGACTCTTCCAGGACCCACTCCGCTCCTGAAGACATGGTGACTAGAAGGACTTTGACTGTCAGCCGTTTCATCCCTGGTGCAAGCCAGGCCATTCAGCAGCAGCAGCCTCCACCTCAAGGGCGCGTCCCGGCTCCTCCCGCTCATCCTCCACCTCCCTCTGCTCCCAGGCGGCAACGCAAGAGGCAAAGGCTTGCCAATCAATCCTCAACCGGCTTGGGAGAGGGCCAAGTCCAATCTCCACTTCAACCTTCCCGGGGTATCACCATCCGAGAGCCGTCAGCCCAGGTCGAAACAAATGTGGCCTCATCCTCCAAACCGGGGCCTCTGTGGCATCCAACATACGAGCTGGATGGCACGCCCCTTCCGGCTAATGCAAGCGTTCGGGGCTGGGAGAAGGGTGAAGGGGGCCGGGTTGCCCAAAGCTTAGCTCACGGCCTCCTCCTACCCGCGGACATAAGCGCATTTGCAAATGCGACCGATGAGTCCATGGGGAGAAGGCTCCAATGGCACACCATTGCGGTTAGTCCTTTTCCTTCGCACTCTCTTTATTATCATTTTCCTTCCGTGCACGTCCTTATATATATATATATATATAATTTTTTTTTTTTTTTTTTTTTTTTTTGTATTCGGCGTAAATTTAAATTGCCATGCGTTAATAACATTGTCTTTAATAGGCCGCCCAACTAGCCCATATACTAAATGAAAGGGTGAAGGATCTTTCCGAGGAGGTTGGTCGGGAGAGAGCCGGTAAGGAAAAGGCTGTGGAAGCAATAAAGGAGAAAATGAAAATTGGCTGAGATACTCGGCTGCACGTCACAAACAGGACTCCAAACTCTTGAATCAACTTGGAGAAATTTTGTATGGATCCTTTCCGTAACCCATTAAACCATCTCAATGTAGTCAATCCCAAACTCGAGGGAAATACCTTGCACATGAGCGCATTGTTATGAGTATGCAAAGACATCATCTGAATATAATGGCTGACTTGTTCTACCGGATCAGTCTTCCCGTCATAGCAATTGAACGGTGGGCGGGAAAACCTGTCCGGCATTTCGACTCGCTCAATTTCGCTCGAAAACGGGGACCGAGCTGCTTTTTGCAGAGCGCGGCTCATGACGTCCATGGCAGTATTTCGAGGTTGCCCTTCTTCCGGGGAGAGCAAATCCCTTACTTGATTTTCCTGAGAATGTGAATGGCCTTGGCGTTGCCCCGTTTCCCAAGAGGGAAACTGGTTCCTATTTCATCGAAACTCTCTCGAGTGCGAACAATCTCGATACCGATATGATTCCCGGGAATGTGAATGACTCTGTTTCAGTCGAGGTCCAGACTGATTGGATCCCTCTTCATATCTATTTCCCCCAATCTCGTCCTCCTACTACCGGTCATTTCTGTCTCCTCCCCGGCGCCTACCTCTCACCTCCAGCTCTAAACCCCTGACTAATTTTTGGAGTCATTCGACCTCTTCGTCCCGTTCCTCCCTCCGACTACGTGCTGTGGCACCAAAAACCGTCCGTTGGGTTTGGTATGACCCCTCTCCCATGCCGAACATCACTTCTAGTTGGTTATGCCTCCTATCTTCTCATTCTTTCTATCTACAGTCTCGCCAACTTGACCCTCGAGAAGACCCTTTGAATCCGGTTCCTGCGCGGTCCCCCGAACGCCTTTCAGACATTGTCTCCGAGCTCGAGTCCCTCTAGAACTACATCGTCGTAGGAGAGCCCCACGGTGGGCACCAATTGTAAGCTCCAAGGACAGGCTTAATGGGCCAAACCACTATTTGGGCTCACAATCTATTTATTTGGTGGGTCTGAGTATCCCACCTTGGGTTGTCCTATGCCAAGGGACTCAATGCAAACACTTTTCTCCCTTTTTCTCAACGTTAACTTCTCTCTCTCTCTCTCTCTCTCTCTCTCTCTCTCTCTCTCTCTCTCTCTCTTCTTTCCCTCAGAATTGCATCCCCCAACTATCCATTCATTTCTCCTATTTATAGCCTTCATTAATGGGGTGATCATCATTATCTTCTCCCTTAGTGCAAAGAAAGGTCCAATGTCAATGGGCTTAAGTGGGTTTTTAGGTACGAGTGGCCTTGGAAATGGTTCCCACTTCAGTTAATGTGTTCGGCAACGGAGTTTCCTAAGGTTCTGTTGGGCACGTAAACAGTGATGTGTCCAGGCGATGTGACCGAGCATGTGCATAGTTACCGGGAATGGTTTCCCGAGCATCCTGTGAGTAGGGCATATGCGATCCACTTTCTAAGTGTCCTGACAATACTCAGTCCACGTTGGTGGCTATTCGTGGGTCTGGGCCGGGGCCATTGTCGATGTGAAGATTAGATCCTTGGCCCATATCATTGATTCATGGTCCAAGGCCCAATATGAGCTTGGGCGTTTAGGCGACGTACAGTTATACATCTAATTTTTTTTTTTCCCCATTTTAAACGTTGATCACTTTATAAGAATAAAAAGGGACATGTACCGATTACAAATGGTGGAGCATAAAATAGAACATAGTAAGAGTAAAAAAGAGGACTTTTACTCTATCCATTTCACCTTGCATCACAAGCTGTGGTTCTAAAGCTCATTGTCATTTAATTATTAACATTAAAAAAAAATAAATAAATAAATAAAAGGAATTTACATTGTGGCATTGAGTATGCACTTGGGGTTGTAGGGTTATCTCTAAATTACTCTATTTGTAATTGTGTTGCCGGAATGTTTTTAGGGATGTTTGGCAAATTACAAAACTTGTTTGGTTTGATACAAATTGAACTGAAAATGAGACTATTAATCCAATTTGTCTAGAATCAAAATCAGTTTTAGTTAACATGCAGCTTATGAAAATGTCAAATTTGTATGCATGTGAAAACACCAAAATTTAAAAATTTAATTTGGAGGGCAATATTTTTAAAGAACCACTTTGAAGATATGGGAATGTATTTAGTTCCCACTTTGAATAAGTTTTATGAACAAAAGAGTTACCAAACTAAGAACAATTAAGTGTGCGTTTGGATACAGATTGTTTTGCTGAAAACTGAAAACAATAAAAAAAAAATTTTTTTATTGTTTATTACTATTTGGCACTGTTCATGACCAATGAACAGTGCATAACATGTTGGTTTAAAAAAAAAAAAAAAAACGCCCAAACACAAACGTGGACGTGAATCCAAACTGACCTTAAAATTAGTTATGTTGTTCTTGCTGCCTGGCCTAGTTTTGTGATTTGCTACATTCCTTTACTTATTAGTAAATGTTGCTGCCAGGGAGGCATACCTGAAAAAAGAAAACAGTAGAATTGTTTTGAATCTCAGCCACTGGAATAAGTGTTTATATCATTTTATTTGAGTTTGAAAATCTCTGACATGAATATAAATGTTACAGATGGTAGATCATTCACCATCAACTATTAGGAATGGTTTGTCCATTTTGCACCAAGTTCCAAAAGGCCATGTTGGGGTTTACTGGAGAGGAGGTGCCCTTCAAAAGACGGTTACAGATCCAGGTTTGACTATGACCCTTTCTATAAGATTTTCATTCAGTAGTTTCTTTCCTAGAACTTATGAAATTTCTGCATGCACTTAATTTTCAGGTTTTCATCTGAAGCTGCCTTTTATAACCCATTATGAGCCTGTTCAAGTAACCTTTCAAATAGATTAGGTAAATTCGATGTAATGAAAATTGAGGAATTTCATCTTGTCAGTCTAATGCTCAAATCCTTCCTGTGAGTATAATTGTAGGTTAGGGATATTCCTTGTGGTACAAAAGGAGGTGTCATGATCAACTTTGAGAAGATAGAGGTACAGCCAGAAATATTTTCTTTTTGCCACAATTAACCCAAACTATATATATATATATATATATATATGTCTCTATTTTGAAGCTTTTTTATATTTTTATTTTATAGAGAGTTTCAACCCCTAACGTCTGCTCCTTATGATAACTCTTTATCATCAAACTAAGACATTAATCAATTTTTGGTGTAAGCAGGTAAGCGGAGATTAAATCTCAAATCTCTTATTACCCATCAGAGATTTATTTCTCAAAAAATGCTAACTGGAACCCATATTTTGAATTATTTTTTAGATGTACTATATCATTGTATATTATGTACTCTTATCATTTATAAGTTACCTGAATATTAAATGAAACATAGTTTTTTTTAACAACTTACTGGCAGCCAAAAATTATAATTAAATCAATTATAAATTATAGATATGTGGTTAAAATGATTGAAAATTACATGAAATAAGAAGAAGAAAAAAGTATTACACTTGGAAAGATATTATTATATTTTACGTACACATCCAAAAAAAATAAAAAGTATTAATGCTATTTACAACCTAATATATATATCATCAATGTTGACATATATTATAAGAGGATTATTACTTAATTTATTTGTTTATTATATTTACACAAAAAAAGAATTTAGACGTTTAATAACAAATTGAAGGGGCCAAGTTTTATTTTTCCAATGAGCTACTTGTAAGTA